>NW_026940009.1:0-9814 GCF_032062105.1 Saccostrea cuccullata
TCAAGTATATGCTCAACTAACTGGCCTAATAATTGAGAGATACATGTTAAGTAAAAGAAAATGCAGCCAAGGATAAAATGACTTTGTATCCATTGGAAAGTGAAGAGTGCCTGTACATACAGGTACTAAATTACTTGTAAACAGAATATTTTTGAAAGGATAATAATAAACTAAAACATAGGTAATCAGAAAATACATAGCTCACCTCAAAAATGTTGTCTTTAAGTAAGGCTAATTCCACAATTTACTAACATTTTAGAAATTTACAACCAAAAATGCAAAGATTAAGCAATTTTGACATATACTGATCTTATAGGGCCCGGGACCAGTTTAATTACTTGGGAAAAGACCTATCAAAAGACTTCAAACTAGTTGTCCATCACGAAAATGAAATTCGAATTCAGCATCTGAAGCAAGTTTGTTTGAGATTATCCCTTGACGCAGTATCCATGCAAGCTTGGTTCAGATAGGCCTTATAGTATCTTGGTAATAACATAAATAAATATAAATAAATAAATAAATAAAATGCACCCATAGCATTAACCTGGTCTATTATCTCATTCTGGAAAATATATGTCGGATTCAGCAAGTCCATTAGAGTGCATCCTTAGATGTATCATCCACGCAAGTTTGCTCAACGTAGGACATATACCTGCTGTAGAATGAACCTTATGGAACGCCGTCACTGCCTTATAGCAGAACACAACATTGCATTGCGTCAACCTTCCACTACATTATGTCAACACTTTATGACATTTACTCACACTACTATTGCATTGTGTCAACCTTCCACTACATTATGTCAACTCTTTATGATATTAACCCACACTACTATTGCATCATGTCAACCTTCCATTATGTTATGTCAACTCTTTATGTTATTAACCCACACTATTATTGCATTATGTCAGCCTTCCATTACATTATGTCAACTCTTTATGACATTAACCCACACTACCCTTGCATCGTGTCAACGTTCCTTTACATTATGTCAACACTTTATGAGATTTACACATACTACAATTATATTTTGTCAACTTGCATTTCGTTATGTTTACTGTTTATGACATGTAATTAAACAACAATTACATTGTGTCAACCTTTCATTACATTACGTCAATTCTTTATGATATTATGTGAAAAGCTCATGTCATACTGTGCGCACTCTTCTACATTAACTCGATTCACTATTACGTTATGCGAACACGTGTATCCTCGGCCATTATATGAGCATAACGTATTTTCCGCGTTCCGAAAAGAACTAAATTTGGCGGGAGAGAAAACTGTCGTAGAAGAAATTCTCAGCGAATTTGGAATGGCATCTTTAATAAAAACTTTAAGCGACAAATGATTGACAACCTTGAAACGTGCAAAGCCTTAACACTACGACTGTGCATTAAAGTCACGTCGAAATTCAATAGCGTTTACTTTAATTTGAAAACAAATAAGTCGTGCAGAAATTTTTTTCTTTTTCTTTTTAATTTTTTTTTTGTTTTGTTTTGATAAAAGTCTTAAACTGCTGATCTTACTAAGAACATTGTCATAAGATTTTTATTAGTCTTTAACTTTCCTTATTTTTAAAAGTGTAAACACATCGAATAACACACGTGCACTGGCGGGTTGGGTAGGGGGAGGGGGCAGAAATCCCGCCCTACCATCTTAAGTGACCAAAATATACATAAAATTAATAAATTTATTGGTTATACTTTGTAGCACATTGCATTAATTTCACATTAAGTTTAGCTGAATTAAGTTGAAAACTTTTTTTTCTATAAAACTATTATATAAAGCCTGAGAGCTTCTCTGCTTTCCTCCTTGGTCTCCAAACATTGACGTCGGAAGCAAATTGAAAGTGTTGGGAGGGGGGGCTAAGTGTAAGAATTTTTTTTATATACCCTCATAAAAAAACCTGACAAGCAAAAAGAAGAGGGGGAGGGGTAGGTTCGAACTTCACTAGCAATTTTTTTCCAAACAACACCACTTTCCACATTATTTTTAACCTAAACTACAACGTGTCTGATGAAAGTGGGGGTAGGGGGGCTTAACCTACGCAGCGATGTTCAATGTCTATACTAAGTCTATCTGAGGAAAAAAAGTGGGGGTGGGGGCTAAGCCCCCCCCCCCCCGGTTCCGACGCCTATGCCAACCATATACCGTCCCCCTTCCTTGTTCAAGATTCCCATATTCGCCACTGATATGTGCCCATGCATGCTTACTAAGGCATATTCAATTGAACTGGTAGATTTTTGTAAGAGAATTCTGGCCCTGGAATGATTTTAAAAAATTACTAACTCCAGTGACGTAGCATGGTTGAAAAAATTTCTAATTCCAGTGATAAAGCATCTTTTTTGAAAGGGGAGGTCAGCCAGAAAAAAAAATTAATTTGCCCGAAAAAACTTGACAAGCCCAAGATTTTTTTTTCAGATAATGTATACCACATTGCCCTCAGTGGACTATACTTCAACAAAAAGTGGGGGTAGGGCTGTACTTTCAATGAACATTACTTTTTCTCTACATGTAGTAAAGTTATGTCTGGGAAAAGGGGGGGGGGCTGTTATACTTCCTAATCAATCAGGACCCCCCTTAACAATATGTAAAACATTCATTATATACTAGATATACAGCTTTGAGATAATGTAAATGTATTTTTAATCAGGTAATGCACTTTTGGAATCAACATGATAAAGATTTAACACAATATAAAGCAATTTTTAGATCACATAAGAAAGAGTTGACATAACGTTATAATATATCCACATCACGGTATGGAGTTTTGACATAATGTAATAAAGTATTGATATAATCTAAAGATATGTTCACATTATGTTTACACTTTTTACACCGCGTTATAAAGCACTGACATGTAGGTAAGATGTGTTCACCTCATATCATGATGCCCTGGCCGTAAAATAAAGATACATCCATATCACGTAATATAATGCTTTGATATTATAATAGAAATATACACTCTCAAAAAGGAATGGATTTTTGACTTCATGTAATGATAAGTTTAATTATAAAACACAATTTACTTGACGTAATGCAATTTTGACCTCACATATTAAGAAATGAAATGATGTAAAGAAACATTCATTTCACGTAATAAAGTTTTAACTCAATGTAAACACATTAACACTTCACATAATTAATTTTTTACTTCAAGTTATGAAGTGCTGACATAATGAAAGGATGTATTTACTTTATGTAAGGCAGCATTGGCATGATGTTAAGATATTTTTCATCATCTCTTAAAAAATTGACATAACGTAAAGATACGTTCACATCACGTTATGATAAATTGACATAATAAATGCATACTTGTATGCTATAAGGCAGTGATGGCGTTCCATATGTATCATTCATGCAAATCTGGTCAACATAGGGCTCAAAGTTACTTGGAAATGAGACCTGCACCAAAGATAATAACCTGCTCAATAATCCGAAAAACGTAGGTCAGATCCAGCATCCAAAGCAAGCCTGGTAGTTTGCATCCTAAGATGTACCATCCATGCAAGTTTGGTCAATACTGGGCATATAATTACTTGGAAATAAGACCTACACTAAAAACTGCACCGAAATGTAACATGCTTCAAAAGCATTATCCTAGTTAAAAATGCTGAAAATGCAGCATCTGAAACCTTATCTGGTACAATTAAATACACTTGAAGGTGATTATGAAAAATCATTTAAATCCTTATGAAAGACATTTTTCATTTTTAAAAGGCATATTTCAACAAAATATGTGATTTTATTAACTTTTTTTTAGAAAACACACGATTTTAAAATTGGAATCAGCATTTAGATAAACTTCTGCACTGCAGCTTGTAGACAAATACCTAGGCTTTATTTGGAACATAAATTGACCAGATACAGTTTTCATTATCAACCCAGCATTTAACAATTTCTGTATTTTTGTTCATTCTTTGAAGGGGAAAATGCAACTTTGTTATGTAATAATTACATAATGGTCTTGGACTTGAAAACACTTTTTTGTTTGTGGTGAAGAACAAAGCATATACTCTCCACAGATTAAAAAATTGGTTGCCAAGCTTATTCTTTTAATGATGAAATTCTGCTTCGAAAGATGCACAAAAAACTGCGTCCAGAGTGCTCTGTGTGTTATTCTTGACTGCTCTGGAGTAAGGGAGATAAATGCTTCATATCGTCAGAAATAAGGGGATTTAGATCACCAGACTTATGGATGTTGGGGAAAATTATTTAATGAATCTCAGGTGCAAAAATGGAAAAAATTGAACACCTTCAAAGGTCCTTGAAGGTGATTATGAAAAATCATTTAAATCCTTATGAAAGACATTTTTCATTTTTAAAAGACATATTTCAACAAAATATGTGATTTTATTAATTTTTTCTTAGAAAACACACGATTTTAAAATTAGAATTAGAATTTATATTATTTTTCACAGATTTCTGTGTAAAAATTAACAATAGGTTATTTTTACACTCAATACCTTAAAATATGAGTAAAAAGGTTGCATTATGCATCTAAAATGTGGAAAGAAGTCAGAGACTGTTGTTTTTTCATTTTATATGACTTAACATTATTTGCACCAGCTGACCGCAGTCAATTATAGTGTCTACAGACTTTGCGGTAAAGAGTGTTAAAGCTGATTTTTCAAGAATAGACTAATTCTAGGTTTGCGAATGAATTTTCAGCACAAGCGACAACTGCGATAAAATGTAAACAAGTAAAATATGTTCTCACAGAATGATAATTTCTACAGACACATGATTTATTTAATTAAATATTCACACCTCCAGTGATACATAAATTACTGCATTGGAAGAATAGAAATAATGAAATGAGTCAGATCTGTCTAATAAACTGAATACATAAGCTACATAAGTAAAATTCATTAAGAATTTTTCACAGGAAGGAAGGTTATAACCAAAAGATCCTTAAATACTGTCAGAGTCTGCATGATAATACTTATTCTGAGTTCTAACCATGCATCATACATGGAGTGCAGAATGTCACTTAGCACCATGGCATGCTTCTTGTGGTTCTCAGGACTTTATTCATGCTTTCGCAGCTGACATTCATGTTTTTTGTTATTTTTTCATTTATATGTAGGTGTTGACTGTCACTTTTGATTAGTCTCAGTCAGTGATGCTTATATGAGCATGATCTATTAAGTATATTATTGTACTGAAATATTAATAAATCGTAAATTTAACTGATTAAAAAATTTGGCATATTTACATAATTAAAATATCAGAATAACCATAATTCATCTAATAAGGGGCACCTTTCCTCTCTGATAACCTCCAATAAATTTTATCAGCAGTTTTTGTACACCTAACCCACCTCAAAGAATCATGGAGGATGTCCTGAAACTGGTCTCTGTGATGCATTTTATCACATATAAAAGTTTCAAACTCATTAAAATGTTTAATATTTATATTTTAAAATTAAAATTTTTATTTTTTATGTAAATTTGGTGAAACAAAAAGATGTAATCTAGCATAAATCATGGAAATTCATTACACACCTTTGGAATTCCTGAGTAAATCCATGAAAAGAGAATAATTATGCATGTTGAATTGAAATTTCATGGCTAATTTGTGTCTTAAGAGAAAGCCAGTTACATATATCACAACAATAAATTACATCTGATTTGTTGTCTCCATTTTCTTATCATCAAAGCCAGTTTAATGGAGTTTTGGGTATGGTTTATACATCAGAGACGGAAAAAAGAGTACAGAAGTGACATTACACACTAAATTTTAATGGCGAAGTTGTTTTTAAAATGGTATGAGATTCAAAAATAGTTTTTCCTCTATACCGAAAAAAGTTACCGCATGTAAGAATAGAATACTGTTTGTAAAACGCAGACAGTGGGAACGTTCTTGGCCACGATCGACATCAAACAACGTGTGCTCTCTGTTGCTTACAATGTAAATTGATCTTTCGACTAAATTTCGACTGAAATTTCAATCTGCTAAAAAAAAAAAAACGGACAGTAGTGAATTTTAATACGTCCCTTAGTCAAGAGTGGTTTTTCACTTTAAAAAAAATATTGAATGTTAAAAGACACGTGTGAAGCAGATAAAAAGATCATGACGTTTTGAGTCAGAGAGACGTAAATTACTCTTGCTTTCATGCGCCGACATACACGTACATCATTTCTTTATTTTTTCTTAATTTTCTTATTAGATGTGATATCATCGTGAACCTTGAAATGCATGATCATAAAATGTTACTTTTTGCTATGACAAGAAAGAAATTAAAAGCAAAGAGACACTTAACTGTTTTCTCTGTATTCGACTTTTTGGGACAACCCTCGTATTAAAGTTATTAAAATATTGAACATTTATATCTATATAATCGGGTTGATTAATTACAGAATTTGATTCTGGTATATTTTCTCCAATAATTTGAACCGTTGACATTTGTCTTTTATGGCGTTGCAGACTGCTCCCGTTGTTACAGAACGATATCACTTCAAAGCTATTACTCGAATTGTTTTCAAATAAAAATGATAAAACTTCGTAATTAATCAGCCAAGAACACAGTTTACGCATCCAAAAATTAAAGATACATAAACTTCTTTAAAAGATATGAGCTTAGTTTACGAAAATTTGGGACAACCCTTTTATTTTGCTTGAAAAGTTAAATGATTAATTTAGATGTGGCATTGCAAAATCCTGAATTTGATCTTGATCTGCTTGTTTTTTCCAATAAGGCATATAGTGTGTTGAAGTTTGACTATACTGAGATGCCACGTGCAGTAAAGTTGAAAACATTTTGACACTATACTAGTACATGTACATACTGTTAACCATCCATTTTTCGCGTCAACGTATCTTCGCGATTTATCAGTTCAAAGACAATCCACGGCGATTAATTTTTGTGACTAAGCAAGTGTGTTGAAGTTTGACTATACTGAGATGCCACGTGCAGTAAAGTTGAAAACATTTTGACACTATACTAGTACATGTACTAGTATATACTGTTAACCATCCATTTTTCGCGTCAACGTATCTTCGCGATTTATCAGTTCAAAGACAATCCACGACGATTAATATTTGTGACTAAGCAAAGTTGTACATAAATACAAAACAAAATGAATTTCCGAGGCGTTTAATTTTCGCAATTGAAAATATCACGTTGTGAAACTCGCGGATTTTTCTCACACGTGAATGAAAGTTCGTTTACAGTAAATATGATACACGCATCTATACATTTGAGAGAATATGATATTAGTGATAGCGTGTGTGTGTTTAAATTCACAAAATTATAATATACAAATTTACATACATTGATATAAGTAAGGGATGTAAGACTCAGATTATAGGTAGGGAGTGTGTGTGTGTGAGGGTGTGTGTGTGTGTGAGGGTGACTGTGTGTGTGTACCAACATGTACATTTTTTAACCATCTAAAATATATGCTTTAAAGAGCAATGTTTTAAGGTAGGATTCTCACATTTCTTGTATCTAAAAATTAATGAAATTTTCACAGAATCAAGAGGACAATATCACTAAGTGATGGTATCAGTGAGATTAAATTTGACCGTTTAATATTAGAGGCAAGGTCAGGTCAACATCATTACCTTATTCCTGGACATTAAGAATAAAAAATTATACTGTTCCCAATCACGCGATCCCTACTTGTAATTCAAAAGATTGAATGTTTTTCTTTTGGTTCAAAAAATACTAACATATAGGGCCTATAAGATGATATTACCAAATTGACATGAATAATTTAAATAAAATGGATATTTGCTAATCCAAAATTCCTCTACTTTTCTTAAATTTTTAGGTCACCTGAGTCACTCAGGTGACCTATTGCTATCTGTTTTCGTCCGTCGTCGTACTTCGTTCGTCGTTCGTCGTTCGTCGTCAATCGGTCGTAAACTTTTGAACATTGTCAGCTTCTTCTCTGCAACCACTCAACCAATTTCAACCAAATTTGGCACAAAGCATCTATGGGTAAAGGGGAACAAAAATTGTGAATTTCATGATCCCTGCCCCCTGGGGCCTGGGGGGTGGGGCCAAAACCATTTAAATTAATGAAATCTTTAAAAATCTTCTTCTTTACTCCTGGACATCAAACAGTCAAAGTGTTTGGATGATTGTAATCAGCATTGAGTCCTCTACCAAAATTGTGAAATTCATGGCCCTGGGGTCAGGGGTTCTTCTGCTACGGCGGGGCAAAATAAGTATATAGTGAAAATGCATTATATCTTTGAAAATCTTCTTCTCTGCTCCTGGGTATTAAATAAACTAACTAAGTACATAGTTATGATGAGCAAGAGTGCCTCTACCAAAATTGTGAATTTTATGGCCCCAGGGTCAGGGGTTCTGGTGTTAGGGTGGGGCTCTATTGATTACATAGTGAAAATACACTAATTCTTTGAAAATCTTCTTCTCTGCTCTTAGGTATTAAATAAATTAACTAAGTGCATAGTTATGATGAGCAAGAGTGCCTCTACCAAAATTGTGAATTTTATGGCCCCAGGGTCAGGGGTTATGGTGTTAGGGCGGGGCTCTATTGATTATATAGTGAAAATGCATTATTTCTTTGAAAATCTTCTTCTCTGCTCCTGGGTATTATATAAACTAACTAAGTACATAGATGTGATGAGCAAGAGTGCCTCTACTAAAATTGTGAATTTATGGCCCCAGGGTCATGGGATCTGGTGTAAGGGCGGGGCTCTTTTGATTATATAGTTAAAATACACGAATTCTTTGAAAATCTTCTTCTCTGCTCGTAGGTATTATATAAACTAACAAAGTACATAGATATGATGAGCAAGAGTGCCTCTTCTAAAATTGTGCATTTTATGGCCCCAGGGTCAGGGGTTCTGGTGTTAGGGCGGGGTTCTTTTGATTATATAGTGAAAATACACGAATTCTTTGAAAATCTTCTTCTCTGCTCTTAGGTATTAAATAAATTAACTAAGTGCATTGTTATTATGAGCAAGAGTGCCTCTACCAAAATTGTGAATTTTATGGCCCCAGGTTCAGGGGTTATGGTGTTAGGGCGGAGCTCTATTGATTATATAGTGAAAATGCATTATTTCTTTAAAATCTTCTTCTCTGCTCCTGGGTATTATATAAACTAACTAAGTACATAGATGTGATGAGCAAGAGTGCCTCTACTAAAATTGTGAATTTATGGCCCCAGGGTCATGGGATCTGGTGTAAGGGCGGGGCTCTTTTGATTATATAGTTAAAATACACGAATTCTTTGAAAATCTTCTTCTCTGCTCGTAGGTATTATATAAACTAACAAAGTACATAGATATGATGAGCAAGTGTGCCTCTACTAAAATTGTGCATTTTATGGCCCCAGGGTCAGGGGTTCTGGTGTTAGGGCGGGGTTCTTTTGATTATATAGTGAAAATACACGAATTCTTTGAAAATCTTCTTCTCTGCTCTTAGGTATTAAATAAATTAACTAAGTGCATAGTTATGATGAGCAAGAGTGTCTCTACCAAAATTGTGAATTTTATGGCCCCAGGGTCAGGGGTTATGGTGTTAGGGCGGGGCTCTATTGATTATATAGTGAAAATGCATTATTTCTTTGAAAATCTTCTTCTCTGCTCCTGGGTATTATATAAACTAACTAAGTACATAGATGTGATGAGCAAGAGTGCCTCTACTAAAATTGTGAATTTTATGGCCCCAGGGTCATGGGTTCTGGTGTTAGGGCGGGGCTCTTTTGATTATATAGTGAAAATACACGAATTCTTTGAAAATCTTCTTCTCTGCTCGTAGGTATTATATAAACTAACAAAGTACATAGATATGATGAGCAAGAGTGCCTCTTCTAAAATTGTGCATATTATG
>NW_026940010.1:0-9921 GCF_032062105.1 Saccostrea cuccullata
CATGAGTTGAACAAACTTGAATCTACACTACCTGAGGATAATTCCACATGAGTTTCATTTTTCCTGGCATAGTGGTTCTTGAGAAGAAGATTTTTAAAAAAATTTTCTATATATTCCTATGTAAAACTTTGGTCAGCCATTTTGGCCCCACCCTAGCCCCTGGGGTCATTATTTGAACAAACTTGAATCTACACTACCTGAGGATAATTTCATTTATTTTCATATTTCCTTTCTCAATGATTCTTAAGAAGAAGATTTTTAAAAGAATTGTCTTATATATTCCTATGTAAAACTTTGGTTGGCCCTTTTGGCCCTACCCTAGCCCCGGGGTCATGATTTGAACAAATTTTAATCTACACTACCTGAGGATGATTCCACATGAGTTTCATTTTTCTAATTCCAGTGGTTCTTGAGAAGAAGATTTTTAAAAGATTTTTCCTATATATTCCTATGTAAAACTTTGGTCGGCCATTTTGGCCCTACCCTAGCCCCAGGGGTCATGATTTGAACAAACTTGAATCTACACTACCTGAGGATGATTCTTCATGAGTTTCATTTTTCCTGGCCCAGTGGTTCTTAAGAAGAAGATTTTTAAAGATTTTTCCTATATATTCCCATGTAAAATTTTGGTCGGCCATTTTCGCCCCACTCTAGCCCCGGGGGTCATGATTTGAACAAACTTGAATCTACACTACCTGAGGATGATTCCACATGAGTTTCATTTTTCCTGGCCCAGTGGTTCTTAAGAAGAAGATTTTTAAAGATTTTTCCTATATATTCCCATGTAAAATTTTGGTCGGCCATTTTGGCCCCACTCTAGCCCCGGGGGTCATGATTTGAACAAACTTGAATCTACACTACCTGAGAATGATTCCACATGAGTTTCATCTTTCCTGGCCCAGTGGTTCTTGAGAAGAAGATTTTTTAAAAATGCTATTTATTTTTCACGAATTCATAATTATCTCCCCTTGGAAGAGGGCGTGGCCCTTCATTTGAACAATCTTGAATCCCTTTTACCCAGGGATACTTTGTGCCAAGTTTGGTTAAAATTGGCCCAGTGGTTCTTGAGAAGAAGATGAAAATGTGAAAAGTTTACGACAACGACGCCAACAACGCCAACGACAACGACAACGGCAGACGACGGACAAATTTTGATCAGAAAAGCTCACTTGAGCCTTCGGCTCAGGTGAGCTAAAAATAATCAGTCAATGCATTCGAAGCACGGACTCTTGGCACGTCAACAAAATATTCACGGGCATTTTCAAGATCTTTCAGTATTATATAGTATACATTTATGGACAATGTAGGTCGATATGTGATTATAAGGACTCATGGCAAGTGATATTGACCGGATTAACAGAAAGTGATATTGACCGAGCCTGCAAGGATAATTTTACCATTAATATTCACCCCTACTAGTGTGTTCAGATCCTTTTATTTTTCGGTGTCCTGCGAATTATTCTGGTAGTATCCGAGGAGGTCGAAGTAGCTCTTGGGTCATTTAGCTAGACTTAGCAAGACTACAGCAAGATAGGAAAAATTATTTACGAAAATGTGGCTTGGAAGTGACATGGTAAACAGAAAAGTTATACTGCGTTTCAGTTTCAGTTTGTTTTGTATAATATCAGTAGAAATGTACTTCAATCTATATAAATTTCATTCAAACTTCAATTACATACAAGTATTCTTCATGAACTTTAATTTCTGCACTTATCTATTTAAATTTTCTTTTGACCAACATATTGCATGGGAACTGGGATTATATTTTTGGCGTCAAATTTAACAAAAGGTACCAACATGACTTAAAGCTGAAAACGACTCGAAAATAGGCAAACTTCATTTCTGATATTATTTATCTATGATATCAACACCAGGGTTTTCCCTTCGCATTCTTTTAATTACATCTGACTGATTCATTGTCACGGATATGGGCATGGAATGCAGACCCGTATTCGTGTTGGTTATCTTTTATTACCTTTGTATACATTTTTAGCACAGTTACATATATCTGTTTTTGTGGTATACTGCACTGACCTGTACAATTATTGTAAGTTTCTTTGGTACGAGGCGTATCTTACTTTTCTGCATTAGAAGAAGTATTAGTTATTTTGTCGCTACCGAGAGCTGTATAGCATATGTCTGTCTACACCGGTGTCGACTGATAACACTGAAAAGTGACTATCTCAGGTCCTTTAAATAGGGGTCCTAAGATATAGCGAGAGTCCGATAGAAAATTGCGAACGTATTCTTTTTTACGAATCGTGTTCAGCTTAATACTGACAAATCAGCTGAATAAGTTGCATTACATAATAGGTTACTGAGGTTACTACAGGAATTTTACGTTTGCCAAAAAATAAAATAAAACAAAACAAACAAAACAAAACAAAATCTACAGGCGATCGGAAAGGCAAAGTAAACTTTTTTTTTCTCTCTTGGATTTCGTAGATCTATGAAAAACAATATGTCCATTTTTTGTATTATTTCAACACTCATAATTACAAACAATTCATTTGTTAATTAATCGTGGAATTCTAGGGTTCTTAAGGCAATACTGTAATTCAAAGATCTGTTCCTGTATCTTTTTGCTGCACAATTGATGAAAACAATTGTCAGGTAGATTCCCTGACAAGAAAAACGTGTGTTAACAAGTATTTTACTGTTAGTACAAACCCTTCGCTGTTCATGTAAATGTTTATAAGATGCTGTTCGTTCTTCTTATCCTACAGTCGCTGTTGTTCTATGGCACAGAATACATTTTTTATGCATTTTCTAGTGAAAAACGTAACAACTTACAAACGCGTAGGCATTTTTTATGTTTCTTATCTTTGTATTTTCCCCAATAAAAGCAATTTTTTTAGCTTGTTTTAGCAGTCCATTTAATATTAGATCGTAGATTGACATGAACCACGCGTTAAAAGGAAAATGTAAACATGTAGTTGGTCATTTAACGTTGCTATTCATTCAACGGTTGGTCAATTGTTAGTAAGATCCGCTGTACGCATTAATAACATTAACAATAACCATATAAGGTAAACAAAGGTTTGTCCTTGTAAAAGATATCTCACATTTGTGTACCAGCGTTATGGAAAAATATCTCTACTGCGTTCAAATCTTCATCGTAATTTGTTACAAAAGTTAAGGTTAAGTATATTGTAATTTTAACTCCCTCCCCCTTTCTTTTTTTAAAATCATCATAATATTTCAGAACGGTTTGAAAACACATGTTGATAAAGAGGGTTGAAATGTCTCTAAAGCAAGTCAATCATGAAGGTCAAAAGGTGAAAATCGTTGGTATCCAAAGGAAGGTCTTGCCATAAGGAATAAACCTATGAAACGTCAAGGTAAAAAAATATTTATTCCAACTCAAAGGCCTTGTCAAAAGGAATGCGCCTGTGAAATATGAAAGCCCTTCTCCTTATTGTGCAAAAGTTATGGCAAATGTTAAAGTTTTTGAAAAAAGTGCGTCAAACTCTTCGGTCAAGGTCAAAAATTTCAAAATTTGTTGATATCCATGGAAAGGTCTTGTCTCAATAAATTCACATATGAGGTATGAAACCTACATCCAACTGTTCAAAAGTTATAACCAAAGCTCAAGTGTAGTATTTTTTGGTAAAAACAGGTCAAACACCAAGGTCAAGAAGTCAAATTTGGTGATACCCAAAGAAAGGTCTTGTCGTAAGAAATACACCTGTCAAATATGTCATAGTTTTTCTCAATCAAAAGTTATGGGCGATGTTAAATATTTTGTGGACAAACAGACAGACAGACAGACGGACGGACGGATGGATGGACACGACAAAAACTATATTCCCCCCAAACTTCGTTTATGGGTCATAAAAAGAAACAGACTATATGAAAAACTCGTTTACTGTCAATTTTATCTACAAAACCTGTTCTACCTTTTAACCTTTGAATGGGTCAACCTTCTTCACGTGTCTTAAATTTAAATCACAAAAACATCGGATCGAGTGATATTTGATATACGCTTACGATATGGATTATGAAGTATTACTTCTATTTCCATAAAAAATAAATCTTACCGTAAGTTTGTCTTTTTCTGGAACACTCATTTCCCTGAAATAAAAAAAAAGCAATGATAGATCGCCACATATAACTACAAAAAATATTTAAATTACACATAAACATACAAAAATGAATATGACAGTTGAAAAATGAAGCAGTGAGAGAAATGAAACATCGATACAGCTATCGCTACATCTATTTTTTTCCTGTAATTGAGTAAATAAGAATGAATTTTCATTAGTGATTTTGACCAGAAATAAAAGAAAAATATATCTAAGATTCAGACCTCAATTAAAAGACGAAAGAAGCAAAATTTAAAACGTCATCAATATTCTTTTATATTATAAAATTATCTCGTATCTTTTAGGCCATCTCTTAGACATAAGCTCTATGGAAAAAAAAAATCTGGTTTCAATAAAGCAAAGAAACCGACGTTAAGAGATTATGTTACACGAGTACAGTACTTTGAACTTGCTGACAATTAAATGTATAAGTTCGATCATTGTTTTATTGCATGTATGTGCAAAAAAATCATTTATTGTCAAATCTTCCTTTTCGTGATTTCAAAGCATCTTCACGTTAACTTTGAAACTGAGTTTAATAATTTTAATGATTTATTTGTCAAAAGAATCATGAAAAATCAAAATAATGTTCGCACCATGTTTGATCAAAATCAAACAATGCCTATTGGTAATTTTGTTTATATAACCTTTAGGAAAAAGATGATACGTACTAAACTTAATCTAAGTTAAGATAAACGAATTATATGTTTCTGAAAGTATATAGTTCAAATAGTTACCCCTTTACTCTGAAAGCAGCTGAACCTTCCATCTCCCGCGTCTCCGGAAGTTCAATATCAAAATTTGTGTCATACAAAAACACTGAAAATATAAAAAAAAATTAGGTTTTTAAACAATGAATTTGACTCACTATATTAACATTTCTAATATCTTTGTTCGAGATAAAATTACAAATAGGTCATGTATTCTATTTCTCCATCAATGTACTCCTTCATCGATAGGTGCGGTTAAAATAAACCACCTGCAGGGTCGGATAAATAGAAGCAAGAAGCGGGCTTCCAGCACGTGGATTGGCGGAATCGATGCCATGTAAATAAAAGGAATAACTGTCAGATTTTTCGATTTCATGACGATGATCAATCGATTGGCTTGCGTGATAATTTTATGCATAAATGCCTTCAGCGTTTATGTAAATTATAACGCTAGCCAACCAATTAATCACATCATGAAATCGAAAAATAAGACAGTTATTCCTTAGATGAAAACGCAAAAAAAAGTAATGATGATAAATTGTACCGCGAAGACAAAAATAAATTTTGCATATATCGTCGAGTCAATTTAGCATTAATAAGAAGCATCAAACTAAACGCAGCACAATATCTTTTGCCATTTATAAACTCTAAAATGCATACAAAATTAATGTAATTAATAATCTACAGCACCGACCCGATACAACCAAACAGACAGAGAACCCGGTTCGCTCTCTTGGTCCGCTTCGGGTTTATTCGGGGTCAGCTAGGGTTGACGCAGAGAAACCCGGAGCGCATCCGAAGCGGATTTCTAGCGGACCCAGAGCGAACTCCGAAAGCGAACCCCGTTTGCAGTAGCTGTCCCAGAAAGCGAACGCGTGTTCGATATTATATAATAGCTGTAAATCAGGTTTCGCGTTTAACAAATCAACGTGTCGACCAATCAACATGCAAAACAAATCTGTCAATTGGGATAAAAGATCAAATGCATCGACCAGTCAGCGTGTCGACCAGTTTGTTATTCAATATAAATCTAAACACTGTACGTTTACAAGCAAACCGTGTTTATGTACAGTATAAATCTAATTTTCTATTATTAAAATGAATATGAAAATATTATTTCATATAAATATATTTTAATTGTCCGGTCATAATGTTATATCTATACATTTATGTTGTTTATTTTATTATTAAAAGCAATAAATATATAATATATGTTTTAATTCTCCAGTAAGCATGTTACATGTTACATGTATATTTATGAATTTATTTTCGTAATTTTTTTTACATATAAAGCCCATTTATTGATAAACATGATAAATATACATTTTGGTAAATTTATCGGTCAATGTGTACTATAATGCACTAAAGGAAAAGAAAGGATAATAAATGTTATTACACTTGTTACTGAAAAAAAAAGAGAAACGAAATCAAAATGGTCTTGAATTAATTGAATAATTTCATTATTTCAAAATACAATAGAAGAATATGTACGTGACCTTATTCAATTATTTATTTTTCTATTATCTCAATTTACATATTCAATATTAACATATTTAAATTAATCAAAATTTACATCGATCTTCTTTATTGAGAACGAAAGAAATAAACATTTCCTGTATATATTTCGAAAATGAAATAGCTATACAGCAGTTTTCTAGAAAACAATATGAGTACAGGACGGGGAGGTGGACTCATAGAAATTAAGAAAAAAATAATCGGGCGTTATCATTACACCTAGTTAATCATGAGAGTTTAGGGTTATGGTTTTTTGTCTAGATTTTTCTTCTTTATATATTTATGTTTAAATATTTAGAAATATATTATTTAAAGAATCATTTTTAATTTTATTAATGTGTGCATATGTGAAAAGTGGGAGGGGGGGGGGGGGGGCGTTGAACCAGTAAAAACACAAACAGTTTAAATAATTTTTTATTAGAGTGTAACGTAAGCAAATTTATTAAAATTATCTTATCGGGAGGAAATCGTTTTTTAATTATCTATTAAATTTGGTTTATAACCGTGTTTCCTTTTATTTTGATTAGAATCAAATCTTTTTTACGCTCCGAAATCCTTATGGTTGCTGTACAAAGTTGTACAAAGTCCAATAAATATGTATTGTTAACCTTGATGTGAAACTGCTATTAATGAAAACTTTATATATATTTATGTGTATATAAAGATGTTCCCGTCAGTTTCACTAGTACTCCATCCAATACACTGAAAATAAATTTTACATCTCTTCTTCATCTTCTATTTTTTCGCGTTATAAGTTAAGAAAAATGAATATCAAATGGCCCGCTATTAAATTACTTTGAATTTCTCGGAATCAAAATTAAGAAATCAGCATCAATTATTATTCTACGTCGAATGTACAGCGGAATTCTCGAAAATTTATCAACGCACACCATATTGTCAGTGTACATGTATCGATTGCCGCAAAAACATCAATGATCGATTCGACTGCTGTATTGGCATATACAATTAAAGCGGGGTCCGCCTCACGCATGAGTGCGAAAAGTAAACCCAGAAAGCGAACAAGCGAACCCGCAGTGGAACCTGGGATGTGCTTTGGGTTTGCACTGGTGTTAGGTTGTGTCCGGTCGGTACTGTAACAAAACTGGATGAAGGAAATCATCATATGTGGTTCATAAATTTTCCAAGGATATTACTATAGGGAAGGGACAGAACTCTTGACAATTAAATAAATTTTAGTTAACAGTTTTATACATTTTTTCAACCATGAAGAACATGAAGAAAGAAGAAGTGAATTAATCTGGTATAATGACATCTATAGGTGCAATATAAACCATTTAAGTTAAAAAATGATAGAGATATTAAAACTCATTTCTGAGTGGCGTTACATTTCCTTGCCTCATAATATCAAAATCTTAGGTAGAGATTATCAAACAAACAGCGGTGGATCATAATATTAAAAACAAAATGGCGTCCCCATTTAGGTTTTAAAAAAATCAACACACTCAATCATCTGTAAACCCTCTCAGTATGCATGTTTAAAAAACCACATGACTGGGTAAAAAGACGTCTTATTTTAAAAAAAAACAAAAAACTATATGTTTCATGTTTTGTAATGCAATTAAAGACGTCGTTTTGTATGTAAACAGAAAATTGGGGGAATGGTCTAAGATTTCTCAACAAGCTTAAAACAAAGGATAGAAAATAGTTTTCAGAGTGGAAAAAAAACAATATAAAATTGCAGAGAGTCTGGGACAAAACCGATATATATTGAACGAAGGATGGTCAGAATAATGTTCTTTACAATATGCATACTTTTCGTAAAATGGCATTAAGGACTTGTAGGAATAGTCCCTAAATATTTCCATTAAGCATATTTCCACAACGAAAATAAATCTCGAAATAGATGTTGAACAAAGATTGTTCAAAATCACAAGACCTATTACATGTACATATGATACCAAATAAGAAGCCGATTTCCCAAATTAGGGGCTCAGAGGAGCAAATAGTCTTTCATCATTAATGTTTTAATGATTAGTATTTGTATATTAATGACTGAAGCAAAAATAATCACTTTAACTTTTTCAACAATATATTATAAATTTTTTATCATATTGTACGTAATGAAGGGTCAAAATGTTCCAGAAAGCTTAATTTTTGACGCTTTGTATCTGAAAAAGGGGGAAAATTTTGACAGGTAATATTTAACAAAAGGTGGTTCAGATATTGTTATATATAAATCAACAGAAGGAAATTTAATGAAGGAAAACTTTATACAATTCTTTTTTTTATGAATATCACACTCAAAATCACATCTCATCTTATCGAGAAATCAGTCGGAAAACTTCTCGTTGCTTGCAATGAGATTCCATCTAGTTTATTTATATTTTCCGTATCTTTCAGTCTGAAAACATTATTTGCTTGAATAAAAATGTTCGTTCAATTTCAGTCATTATATCAAAAAATATTTATCATCATTTATGCAAAAAAATGTCTCAGATCAGTAACTTAATCTAAGTTTTGAAGGATGAGTAGAAGATGTAAATACAATGGATGTGAAAATATGATTGCTGGAACTTATTCATACCTCTAACAAACATTGGTGTTTGGTTTAATTTAAGCTCCCCTGTGCCATTTTCTTCATCTTCTTGACAACAATAACACAAGAAACCACGACACATTAACCAATAAACTAGATGAGCTATAAAAGCAAGAAGTGCTGGTAGCTGCATATGTGCTGGAAATATGCTTTTCACGCTGTATTCTTCCAGAAAATTGGTCTGTAACTGTGTCCAGTATAATTCTGACTGTTCTTTAACTGTGGAGAAAGAATGGCTGCAAAATACATGAAATTTTCTGCATAAGTCTTCCTCATATAGAATTATATTATCCTGTCAATTTAAAAAAAAATAATTTAGTTACATTAAGAATATTCAAGAATTCCAAATTCTGACTTATTTCCGTTCCTCGTACTAAACTATGCAGATATCTTATAAGAATAATAATTATTGAAAAATGTTAAAAAGAATAATGTGGAATTATGTATTCGTTTTAATAAGTGAAGCATAGATATTATGTATATCTTCACTTTTGAAATTTTTGGAGTATAAATGCCTTTAATATCTAAAGCTCAATTATGTTAATTTCAAACATCTTCACTGTACCAAGATGACGGTCGAAGGATTCAAAATATTTTTTCAGCAATAAAGATTTAATTTCAATCTGGATGTGTTCCACTTAGTTGTTCCAATCCGTCTGATAAGACCATTTAAACAGAGATTTCATGTTGTAGTGAATGTAGATGCTGACACAAAACTTCCCTTACTTATCAATTGCCATCAGTACCGAATGTTTGTCTACATTTACAACCTTCCACTAGCAAGTAAGAACATATAAAGAAAACCAAACTACCTACAAACAATTAAAATTGTTTCAAATTACTGATATGCAATTTGCATCGCTAGTGAAAATGGGAAAACGACGTAGGCAATAGACTAGTCTTCCCTTATATTCAAACACTATATCATTTCCGTACTATTTGTTGAAGGGTTTACCTGTACATTGCAATGAGAAGATTCATCATTAGTATAACTGCTATAAAACCATATGTGGCCTTGAGATATGGCGCTAGAATTTTTCCAAGTTCAGACGGA
>NW_026940011.1:0-9807 GCF_032062105.1 Saccostrea cuccullata
GTACAAATTATATGTTACACCGAAAACGTTTATTATTTATTTATTATTTGTAAATTGTTGTTTATTCATTTATTATATATATGATTACCAGTTTCAATCGTGTATATTTAAAAAATAAACCATCCCCCCTCGACTACCCATTTACCCATTCACTAAGTAATAATCACAACAATATGAATAGTATCTTGATTTTAATAGTTATAAATAACCTTTAAAAAACTTTATATTTGTTCACTATAAAAATATATACACGTGATAAAATACTGTCTTATTCTTTTTTTTTCTTAGAAAGTTATTAGATCTACTCATTTAAGTTTTGTTCTCATTTCATTTTTTTAATTTCGAGAATGCAACACATTTGATTAAAAAAAATTAACAAAACACGCTCAAAACATTCAAGTTTTAATATGTTCGTAACTCTTTTTCTTCAATGCAAGTGCTCGTTCAGCGTGTTTCACTTGCGGAAACTTTCCGTAAATTTCGCAAAGTTTACGGAAGCTTCGTGAATACGCCGTAAACCATCCGTAATATTTCCGTAAACTTTCCGCAATTCCTCCGTAAACGCTCCGCGACTGCGGAAATTACGGAGGCTTTGTGAATAAGGTCCCAGGGAGGGATCTTTTGCGTGCCAGCCAGCACCTACTGCGACACGGGACCTCGATTTATACCACCGTGTATATCCCATCATGCGGGGTGTATACTATGTTGTGCGCGGGGTGTATGCTTCCGAAACGAGAGAAGGGGGGTCAACGTAGGTTCTTTGTCAATTTTCTCAACTTACGGATATTTTTCGCCAGAAAGCATATGCCTACGGAAGAAAGCATCATCTAAAGAGTATATGGATACCTATGAATCCACTGGACACCTTCTAGTTTTATCAAACACCTCAACACAATTCCGAGGAGCGGAGCAAGATTGACGCTAAACTGTGTTTATGATCAAATATCATAAGAAAGCTTTGCTTTATCATCACTTTTATATTATTGTTAAATACATGTTTACTTTATAAACGTTTGTACAAATTGTCTGTAAATAAAACATTTTGTATATTAAAATATTGACGAAAAATCAATGTTGTGTCTGGGGTGTATGCAACATGTTGTACGCGGGGTGTATACCCTTCTCTTTACTTTATAGTATCATTGTCTGAAATATCATTAAAAAAAATTCTTAACAATTGACTTTTGTGAAAGTTATATTTATTTTTTTTAATTATTCACCAGTTTTGTAATAGCACAACTTTGGACAGGTTCATGAATTCGATTTACTGAAAAAAAGATACACGTTCATCGTACTTTTGGCTTTGCATGAATGTACAGGGTGCTTTGTTTAACTGTTTAGTGATAACGAAAAATTCAGCCCTCCGATTCAAAGACACCTTATTCAGATCATTCCTTAATAAATGCTTCACACATTCATCATTTTGAACATTTGACATTTTCTCATAATTTCTGTTTAACCTTTTTCAACATTTTTAAATGATACTGCATACGGAGTGTATACTAGTATATCTCAGTTGATTTGATACGTAAGAGTATGCTCTACGTATGAACAATTTCTAAACGGGGGTAAATTGTTGACAAGCAAGTTGATGAAACAAGAATACCAGCAATCTCGTTTAAAGTCATCATTTCGTAAGTTCTATGGTCGATAGAATGACCTTGTCAGCAAATACAATTTATCATTGAGTCAAATGCTGACGGACGTTTTTCATATCAATTTTTAGTCCATTATTTATACACTGAATTGACGACGGATTTTTCCGTTATTTAACGATCATGACAATGAGCACACGGCGGGTGTGACCGGTCAGCAGGGGATGCTCACGCCTTCATGGCATCTGAACCAATCTCTGATGTTTCCGAGGTCCGTGTTTGCTCTGCTCTTGTTTTGTATTGTTTTATGGACTTTGAGATTGAATACTGTTCGTTATCTCCACACCCCTTTTATTGAACATATTCAGCTTTTTGAAATGCCATTAACACCGCAAAAAATGTTTTCCTTCAGGTAGTATTTATATGCTATGTACTTTGCCCCCAGGAGCTGACATTTGGCAGTAAACTATTTGTTTTATATTGAGGCATTGTATTGTACTGAGTACATATTTTCTAGGAATGGGCCCGGGGAGGGTGTGTTTGTGTCTTAGATCATTTTTTTGGGAGGGGGGGGGGGGGTAACTTCACTACGTGTATATACGATTATAAATTAGAGGAGGGGTGAACATTAATTGATATTAATTACACGTCAACGTAAAATTGTAATTGTACCCAAAACATTCCTTTTCAATTGTGCATGCCCTGAGAAAATTGTCGTCCCTTATTACAATTGTGCATTTTTATACCTGGCTTTACATGTTTATTGTGATTTGTTAAATATGAAATCTTTTCAGATAAGGAAAAATGAGTCCACATATTGCAAAAATTGAAAGGAAAATTAATTTAATATATCATACAAACACGTAGTATTACCCCCCTTTTTGTTCCAGACACAACTTTTCACTACAGAAAATGTTCATCGAAAGTCAAGTTGCCCCCCCCCCCCCTTTTGTTGCCGCATAGTCAAACAATGATTATGTAGTATGTTTAAGAAAAAAAAGGAGAATTGTTACTGGAAAAAAGATGGGACCTTCAACCCCATCTTAAATAGAATTTTGAGTTTCGATAACCCCCCCCCCCTTTTAAAGCTAGTCAACTTATGTCAAGGTTGCTTTTTTTTCAGGTATCCCCCCTTCAAAAAAAATTCTACATCACTGTCATAAATGGTTAAGAAAACAAGTATTGATAACATTAAAGTTGCAGAAACAAAAAAGAAATTTATTCATAATACATCATTCATGCAGTGCTTCTATTATTTTTCACAGGCGAAATATTTAGATTAAAACTATCCGAAGAAAGAACAAAGTGTCCTCAATGCAGGGATTACGTAGATTTAGACCATTGCGCCATCTACAATGTAGCATTAATTCAGATAACAATCGCTCCTTGCACATCTAGACATAGTTTGTTTTTAATTTTTTTTATTCTTTTGATTTTTTAAAATTTAGTTAATTTGTTTTATACTTCAGTAAGTTTATGGACTTTACTTTTTGGTTCGACATTAGTATTAATTAAGGTCTTTTATCAAAACTACCTGTCGCTTTTAACCTGTGTTAATAATATTTCCAAAGATACTTCGCACTAACAATCCTAATAAAAAGATGGGGTATACACCCCGCATACAACATGTTGCATACACCCCGGACACAACATTGGTTTTTCGTCAATATCTTTATATACACACTGTTTTATTTACAGACAATTTGTACAAACATTTATATAGTTAACATGTATTTAACAATAATATAAAAGTGATGATAAAGCAAAGCTTTCTTATGATATTTGATCATAAACACAGTTTAGCGTGAATCTTGCTCCGCTCCTCGGAATTGTGTTGAGGTGTTTGATAAAACTAGAAGGTGTCCAGTGGATTCATTGGTATCCATATACTCCTTAGATGATGCATTCTTCCGTAGGCATATGCATTCTGGCGAAAAATATCCGTAAGTTGAGAAAATGGACAAAGAACCTACATTGACCCCCTTTCTCTCGCTTCGGAAGCATACACCCCGCGCACAACATAGTATACACCCCGCATGATGGGATATACACGGTGTATACGGTCTCATCCGAAGGACCGGTCTCCACGTCCCACAGTGGGATTCAAACCCACGACGTAAGGATCAACTCCTTACTTCGCGACTCTAGAGCAGACGCTCTAACCACTGCGCCACGCGGGCGTATCCAAGGATAATAATAATAAAAGCAATTGTATTTCTTGTTTTAATATGAAAATTTAAGTGAAAATGGAAAAAATCTTAGACAATTAAGAGTGAAAAATTATGTTATAACAATTAATTAGTATGTAAAACGGTAGTCAGCGTTTGCCGTAATGATAGGGTGTAATTGCCAACGAGGCCATTATATCGACCATTTAATTGTTATATGTGTCTAAAAAACAAAAGAGGTATAAAAGTAGACAGAGAGGTATATATTTCAAATTAATTTTACCAAGTACATCTAAGTGTAATTTTGTTCGTTTTGTGACATTGTTCGAAAGCCTATTTTTTCAAAGATTTTTTTTTCTTCTGAAGGTTGTAAAGTTTGATTTATTTTAACTCGAATGCATATATATTATACATTAATGTATATATAAGATGCCAAATGCCAACAGTTTTAAATAGCAAACATTGCAAATCATGTTTGTTACATGTAGTTAGGCTATCAACATCTTTTCTCTTCAATTTTTCGGTATGTATTAATAAATTTTAATCAAGCTGAAAAGAAAAAAATTTAAAATACCCAGTATCAAAAGTTACGAATAAAATCAAAATTACGGAATATAATTTGAATTTTTTTTAAAAAATCCACTTCGAATTATTTTTGATACACTAGAATCATATCATCTTCAATTGTAAAGAAACAACACTAGCGATTTAAAATTATTACATGAATATTTCTTTCAAATACAAGAGAGTTCGAACAAAGATGTTTTATACAAGTCCAACATGTGATTGTTATTTTTAATTTCACCATGGACACTCTGGATGATCTTTACACCTGCAGAAAAACAAAAAAAATGAATATTTTATGTTTTTATGATTTCTGTAACTTATAAATTTAAACTCAGATTTTTCCCAACAGACGTAAGTAAAACTTTTCCATAAGTAGAAATTGTTCCACGTATATGTGATTATCTTAACAAACATTTTGTTCTTAGAAGTTGACGAAAAAATGTAATTAATTATAAAGTCAAATATCGTTATAAAAATTACATATAAAACTAAAGGAAAAAAAGAAGAGAATGGGTGACCTCGGGGGGGGGGGGGGGGGGGGGGGGGGGGGGGGGGGGGGGGGGTTTAAGAAGGGCCGGATGGACCATTGGATGTTATAGTATAAAATTTAATTTTAAGAACTCAAAAGCATCTTGAGATATTGCCCCGATATGGAAGTTTTGCATACACACACATACAGAATGTATGAATTTACAACCTTGACCTTTAACCTTTTGACCTCAAAATCATAATGGGGTTTTCCTTAGGCATTTTGTTGTTGTACAAAATATCATTGCAAAAGCTCAAAGGCTGCTCGAGATATTGCACGGAAACGAAAGTGTTGAAACAAAAATAAGACATTTTTTAAATTTATGATACCTTGTCCTTTGATTTTTTGACCTCAATTCAATAAAGATCTTTCTTATGCCATAGGAAATTGTTGTGCAAAATTTCATTGAAAAAGCTCAAAGGCTTCACGAGATGTCGCGTGGAAATGACAGTGAAAAAGACAGAACTGTATACAGCTAGACGGATGGACGGACGGACAGCAGACCGAAATTACCCCCCCCCCTTTCAGCGGGGGACAAAAAGGGCATTGACTAGCTTTTATGAAGATATGACGTACATCGCAGAAATGGCGTCGAAAAAGCGGTGTCGAGTCTTTATGTTGTTAATCTCCTCCATGTCTTTTTTTGATAGAGAAAAATCAAAACCCTGCAATGAAATACAAAATTAACTTTTTTATTATTAAGGAATGTTTTAGTATATACCTTCACTTAATTTCTCATGAAGCTTTTAAAAAATACTCTATTGAAAATAATTTTAAAAGAGAGGCTTTTGTCAACGCGTTTAAGAATTCAGCTATCGTTTTCTTTCATTTCTTTCAAGCTCTGTTAAGATAAACTCGAAATATTCCCTCATATCCCTCTGGCATTATGTAAAAAATCAAATGATTGGCTTTTTTAGTACAACAAAGCAGTCAATTTCTGAGAAAGTTTTACAACCATAGGACTTATTCGTAAACATGCAAAAATAAGCTTTGAAATAACTTAGTACATTCTTCAAATGCATGAATATACTGCAAATATTCACCTGGAAATTGCTTTGAATTCTCTCCGGCGTAACACTTTTTGGAATAACAATGATACCTCTTTGGATAAAATGTCGAAGAAGAATCTGAAGTAAAGATAGATTATTGAAATAAATTCAGTTGAAAAGTAAGTTCTTCGATTGATTAATTTTGCTTATTGGTCCTACATTGAAGAAAAAATGATTATTTTGGCATATGATTTTGAAAAGTTTATTTTATATTTCTTCTGTGCAGCAAGAAAGTTATAATTCTGACAATAATGTTGATGATGTATATCTGTATTTAATTCAACCATGAACAACTAATATTGTATGTGATTTTGCATCTTGGCGGAAATGACAATAGATTTCAATATCTTCTTTTGAATTACATTTATATATTTTTATACATGTATTTTTAAAATATGTCTTTGAATTTTGTTTAAATGAAAATATGTATTCGAAAAGTTGATTAAAGTAATGTTGAGAAATAGACGTGATTTGATTTTTTTTTTTTTTGAACGGGGTCGTAGAATGCCAAACTGAATCTTAACCATACAATAAGGTAAAAAAAAGACAATGCCTGAAGATCATCTTATTTTCGCCACAAAGTAAGCATCATTAACCAGAATTATGAAAATCGTCTCTCGCTTATGAAAACCATATGACTTTAAAGTAAAAATAAAGGTATTGCAAAAATGTTGTATTATGTTAAAATATTTTGTGATTGATTTTTTATTTTAATTTATTTGATACTGAGAATGTTTTGAAATGTCTAAAACAAATCAGAAGGAATGTATCAGCAAAACACTATTTTCCGAAATCCTCATTCCTATTAATAATAATCCTTATTATCATACCTCTACTGATTTTTTTCCTATATAAAGTAAGGCCTTAAATGTGAATAATTCCCTAGAATCTCAGTGAATGGACTAATTCCCCGTTTGTTAGTTAAATGAGCTAATCCCTGCTTCGGAAGCTAATTCCCCGGTTATCTGTAAACCTCTAGATTTTACTTTTGTATCGGTCTAATATGTTAATGGAATAATTCTCGTGCGTTAGTCTTGAAGCTAATTCCCCGCCATTCGTAATCCTCTATTTGTATCAGTATAATAAAACAGTTAAAAAGTATATCATTGAAGGAGTTAGCAAGATTCCAGTTCCCCCCGACCAGGACTATCTCCCTCGGCAAGCTGCGCCTTGCGAAATAGTTTAACTGTACAATAATGAAAATATTGCATGAGAATAGTAAATGATATTCAGTGTGCATTAAAAAAAATTGTTTACTAAATGGAACTAGAGATAGTCAACTATATTTGATAACCCACTGTACTTATGTCCAATTTATTACATATAAATATTCATTTAGGTAAAACCTTCCCATCTCTTGTTGTTATTTCGATTAATTTCGCTCTGTGTAAACAAGTAATTTTATCTCCTCTCTTATCGATAAGTTTTGTCACCGTACCTGTGCAGGAGATTTCCCATGATTCCTTGCAATTTTCAGGATGACAGGATCTTCTAAGACAACTGGATCACCCGCTTGTTTACTACCATCAACAGAAATATACACGTATTTCTTTTAAACTTTTAAAACATACATGATTGTTTGAAATTCTTTTGACACAAGTTTAATGTTTTCTTTTAAAGAATACATTTTACTTCAAATATTTTTAATTAATATTTAACGAATGATTTAATGAGATTTTCTGAAATACTTACCAAAGAGCAAATCTTCCCGGAGAACCGAGAGGAGAATATGCAGTTATTGTTAAACCAAGTTTCTTACAAGCCTCAAACAAGTCTATCTGTGGAAGATATATGTGGCACTCCACCTGACGAAAAATTAATGATTAATTAAAATACAAAACAGTAATATCAAACCGGATACCACCTTGTCCACATTTCTGAGCCAGTTATTATCTTTCAATTATAAATATTTCAGCTGCTTAAACATAAATGGTTGTAAGTCTTTTAATGCCAAACAATTAAGTAGACAAGCTCACTTGGTTTATAACAGGTTTATGCTTAGCCATCTTGCAGATTCTTTCAACTTGTGAAATACTGAAGTTGGACACTCCAATAGATTTAGTCAATCCGAGGTCTACTAGTTCTTCCATTGCCTAAAAAAGACCGATATTAGTATCCTATTGAAATAAACTTGTGTTCAGAAAAATTATAAGCCTTTGATTTTTTTTTCTTCCCTTATAACATTCATGGTGAATTTTTTTTTTTTAAATCAAATCACAAAATTCAACAACCTTACAGATAAAAATAGACAACCATGACTTTAACAATTGACAAGGGACTACTAAACAACTCCTTCTTAGTCAAACAATGTATAATGTATCTATCAAAATTGGGAAAAATTTACCCAAGATTTTATTTTTTTTTTTTCTAGATAATTATATAAACAATATATGGGTATAGGAAACAATACAACTCTGTTGTCTCATTAAAGCACTGTTTGACAGCACCTTCCATGTTCCTAACAGATCCCACTTATCTGCTACCTTCCAGGCGCCCACCTCGTTTGTGGGGAAAACGTCGGTGTCGTCTCCTTTATACTGAAAATCAATTAAGGCTTAATATGTACATAAAGATCATTATAGGTGTAAGTCATTAAAGGTATACAAACATTGTTTTAAAAAAGATTTTAAAATGAGATCATTTTGACGTATTTTGCAATCTCCAGACATATCAAATATTTTACTTGAATTTACCACTTATTCAAAATTTTACTATCTTATTTTCACCATGTACACCTACTAAGAGGATAAAAACAATATTTAAACTTTTTCAAATGTTTTGACAAAACTTGATTGTAAAATTGAAGAATGAAATATTTTAGTAGCTAACTCGATCGTAGTTTGGAGATTTTTTAAATGAGCCGCAAATTGTCTAACATTGCCCTTTGCATATGTATAAGTGTAAATCAAAAGACTTTTTCTGTGTAAAGGCGAAGAATGGACAAATTGTGGCTTGATATAAACAAAGCCATAGAAACCTGATATGCATATTAATATCAATAGACGTGACAAAACTGTTAGAGCCTCTTCGCAAAAAAACAGTACCGTTTGGGCTTATTTGATACTTTTATGTGTTATAGTAAAATCAAATATTTTCGGAAATCAAATTTCCGTGGCTTGAGGAAAATATATTGGTTCATAGGGATTAGATTTCTTGGTTAACGAATTGTTCAGTAGTAATGCAAGTTTTTAAAAAAAGCATATCGTGGTAGGTATAAATTCGTGGCTCTCTCCATACCTTGAAATGATACACATGGAGATAACAAACTGTATTCAAGCTCAGAAGTCCATAAAACAATACAAAATAGAGGGGCAGAGCAAACGCAGACCTCCAGAACAATAGAGGTGGGATCAGGTGCCATGGAGGAGTAAGCATCCTCTGCCGACCAGTTACACCCGCCGTGTGCTCCTTGTCATGATCTGGAAAAGTTTGTCGTCAATTCAGTGTAAATAATGGATTAACAAATAGTATGAAATACGTCAGTCAGCATTTGACTCAATGATAAACTGTATTTGCTGACAAGGTCAACGAAAATTAAACCCTTCTCTGAAGAAATTGCTGATACAAAAAGTTTTTAACATCGGAATTTTTTTTTTCGAAATTTTTCATATGTAGCTGCAGATCTGTAGCTCGCTGGTCAGAAAAAAAAATTGGAGTGGACGACCAGAGAACAACAGTGCTGCCCAAAGAAAAAAATGTATATTCATTGCGCACAAAAAGTTGCGCTCAGTTCTTTATAAATTCCAACAAATTCTTACCTCAATTGCAAACAAAATTGGCAGTATTAGTAGACGAACTTTTCGACTGCCTCATTTTCAGGGCCAGACTGGCTAATAGCAACAATTATAAGGAACGTTTTGAGGTTAAAACAGTAAAAAAAAATGTGTTAAGAACACGGG
>NW_026940012.1:0-96414 GCF_032062105.1 Saccostrea cuccullata
CCATTTCTATACTGAATCCGAAAAGTACGGGAAATGACATTGAATTAATTATGACGTCATAATGGATCTTGCACAGGCTAAACACATTCACTAGTTATGATGTCATACGACGTAGGTTCTACGTTAAACAAATCTTTAATTTCTAAATTTAGTGTAATTAATTTTCTCTGTTTATAAAGAACAAAGAAATAAAGGAAGAAAAATATGAACTTAATATTGGAACATGTTGACCTCCTGTTTTCAGCTCCGATTTTTTTTTTAGCCTTGTTTCTGGTCTGATAATTTTGTGGGGGAATTCTAATTTAGTCACGCTTCAATATTCATGGAAATAACAGGATTTTGATTGGATTCTTTTTGTTACGCTACTTTCACAGGTGAGATTTAGTAGACCTTTTTCTTGTCAGTCCTTTATTTATGATTTTTAAAAGAAAAAAAAAAACTGAAGCATATACGAGAGTTGTTCTTTCCTGAATTTCTTATTGCCAATTAACTTTTGTAATAAAATTATATTGATTTGTTAACTCTTCACTGTACACATTACGATCATGCGCGAACCAGGGGATTTTCAGGATTTTATTTTTTGAATTTAAATTTATTTCTTTTCAGAGAGTGGGTTTCACAAAAGCATAAAAAAATACGACACAAGGATAAAAAAAAAATGCAAACAATTTTTCAATACCCAAAGACCCTATTTCGAAGGGGGATGGGGAATATCTAAAAATACATTTAAATGCTTGTCTCAAATACACCCGCCAATGTTTTCTAAGGTGTCCTACTTCATTTTTTTGTACACTGACTGTACATGATTTCTATAACACTGAAAATCACAGTCGGTGAGGTGGGGTGAACTATCTTTATATCTGTGCTTGACCATTGATTTCTTTTTTTTTCAAAAATAATTTACCTTGATTTCAGAACTTTCAAAATCCTGCTAAGGATAAAGGGAGGTAAACCTATTCATTTGTTTCCATTTGTGGCTGCTGTTTTCGTCTGTTCAGTAAACGGCGCTCTGCAGACGTACGGAATACTCCTACCAAATACCCAGATCCACCACTGGTTGAAGAAGGCAAGATTCTGTCTGGGTATGTTATACCAAATATAACTAAATTTTCCGCTGTTTGTTTTGGCTTATCAATGCAATTGACTCATGAAAATGAAGCGAACTGGTGTTTAATTTCTAAAATGTTCATGCGCATTTAAACCCTTGCAGAAACATTTCTAATTTTTTTTAGGTATTATGTTATATTTTACGGGGATGTACATTAACATCCGGTCTGACCGTCTGCTGACGTCACTAAGGAGAGAGAAAAAAGGCACATTTCAAACTCCAAGAGGTAGGTAGACATTATTTTATCTGTATGTTCCCCGTTCTTTTATTCATGTAGTATTCTGGTTAAAATGCAAAGAGAATTGTACATGTACGTTGTTCAAAAACTTCCCCTTTAATTATTATCGTTAAGGTTGTCAACTTCATTTTATTTTCGTCCATAGAATTTCTATTCTAGTGCGTCTCTGGTGTTAACTTTTACTTTTATCTCTAGGTTTTCTATTCGAGTACGTCTCTGGTGCTTACTTTTATTTTTATCCCTAGGATTTCTATTCGAGTACGTCTCTGGTGCTAACTTTTATTTTTATCCCTAGGTTTTCTATTCGAGTACGTCTCTGTTGTTAACTTTTATTTTTATCCCTAGGATTTCTTATCAGTACGTCTCTAGTGCTAACTTTTTCAAAGAAAGTGACTCTCATCAGCCACGTACCTCTAATCAATTGAATCGACACTAATTTAGTGTTTCGACGGAGTGATACGAGGTTTATGAATTATAATTTATTACAGTTAATTACTTAGCTGCAAATCCGCCTTCATCAGGAGCCTATTTGCAAATCGGTCATACAGATTATTTAATTAATGATCATATGACTCAAATTTTTATTGCGTTTATATGACACAATAGGCAATTCAGAGAAAGTCGCATAACAGTCTTTATCTTTACAGAGAATGTGCCAGTATTTTATTTATTTCTGTTTTTTTTTTCCGGAGTCCTGGATTGTATTTGGTTACAACAACCAGGGGGATATCTATTTTTTTCTTCTTATTATTTTTCACTTTGAGAGCTGTGTCCCTGTTATAATTATCAAGAACGTTTTGTACATTCTGAATGACTTCATTTTCACTATAGCCTCTCTTTTTGAGATAAACTTTAAATTCACTTAAAATTTCGTTGAGTGCAGTAGTGTCACGAGTATTTCTTAGGTGACGAATGGTTTCGCCTTTAATGAATCCCTTAAAGACAAAAGGATTATGAGCACTACACCGATCCAAATATTGGAACGTGTTGGTGGGTTTAATATACGTTTTGAAATCCAGGATTGAATCTCTGTTGAATTTATTTCACTTGTATACCGTGGTGTCTAGGAAATAAGGATATGGAAATAACGAACAGTATTCAATCTCAACGTCCATTAAACAAATATACAAAATAAGAGCAGAGCAAACACAGACCTCCAAAACATCAGAGGTGGGATTAGGTGCCATGGAGGAGTGAGCATCCCCTGCTGACCGGTCACACCCGCCGTGTGCTCATTGTCATAATCAGGAAATAACGGAAAAAATCCGTAGTCAATTCAATGTATTAATAATGGACTAACAATTGGTATGAAAAACGTCACTCCGCATTTCATTCAATGATAAATTGTATTTGCTGACAAGGTTATTGTATCGACCATAGAATTTACGAAATGATGACTTTAAACGAGACTTGCTTGTCAATAATTTACCTCGTTTAAGAAATTGTTCATACATAGAGCATGTTCTTGCGTATCGAATCAACTGAGATATAAATACTCCGTATGCAGGTGATGAAGGTATATTGCTGCATAAGTAAGGGAAGTTGACGATAGAAAAGTTAAAGTCATCACGTTTATCATATAGCTTGGTTGCTAGATTACCATTTGTGTCTTTTTCAAGTAAAATATCCAAGTATGAAGCAGAAGTGTTGGACTCTGTGGTATCTTTTATCTCAAGCTCACCAGGATATATCGTGTCGACGTAGGAATGGAAATTATCATTATTAATTGACAATACGTCGTCGATATATCTAAATGTCGAGTTGAAGGCCACAGCAAGTGTTTTTTTCTTTTCACGCAAAAGATTTTGAATATATTAAAATATTAGTGATTGTATTATAAATGTAAATGGATATACTTTTGAAAGAAAAGATAGAAAAGGAAAGGTGGGTGGTGGACTAGTTACATATATTTCAAATGATTTGAGATATAAACGTCGAACGGATTTAGAAAATTAGTAATTTAGAAACATTGTGGCTTGAAATTAATCTTAAGAATTCTAAACCTATACTTTTTTGTTCAGTTTACCGTCCACCATCTGCCCCCTCCTGCTGGGTAGACGATTATGTTAGAGAGGTTCAGTGTGCTATCTGCTGTGACGATCAGGAAATGATTATTACAGGTGACTTCAATATAGATATGCTCAAAGACCCCCCGCAGAGTTGGTCATCTGCAATTGTAGATTTGGGATTTACACAATTAATTAACACCCCAACAAGAATTACCAATAGCTCTAAAACTCTCATTGACCATTTCTACACCACGCACCCTGCTAACATATGTGAACTATCAGTACCCCCTGTAGCAATGTCTGACCATTATCCAATATGTGCTACCCGAAGATCTAACAGCATGCAACGCAAAGGCAGACACACTGAAATACAATACCGTGACTTTAAAACCTTTAATGAACATGATTTTTTGCATGATTTAAATAATGCAAATTTTGATGAATTAATTCTCCTGCATGATCCTGATGAAATTTTAACATATTTTTATGCAATTTTCAATTCTGTACTTAATAAGCATGCCAAAGTTAAAACAAAGCGTTTGAAATCAGAAATTCGCACTCAATGGTTAACTCCAGAAATAAATGAGGCTAGGATTAAAAGAGATCAATTCCATAAACAGGGAGACATGGGCAATTTTATATTTTGGAGAAACAAGGTCACCTCTCTAATTAATGATGCAAAATCTACATATTATAAGACAGTAATTGAAAATAGTTCTACATCAAAAGAAATGTGGGGTCATTTAAATCAGCTTTCCTCAAAATCCGATAAATATTTATCCCCTTCCAATATAACTTATAATGGAGTAGAATTTGATAATTTAAAAGACATTTCAAATGCTTTTAATGAGCATTTTGCAAATATTCCAAGAAAATTGTTTAATAATCTTTCATTGACTAGTTTTGATTCAGAAAAATTGAAAAGATACACGGAGGCAAAACTTGGAGATCAAGACTTTTTTGAAATTCCATTGATTAATGAAACAAAATAAGGTTTATTTTCAAATAAAGCGATTTATGTTAAAAATTTCATGTATGTATTTTTGTGGAGGTCAATGTGTTTATTCTTTTGTAATTTTACAAAACCTTTAATTTGTAAACCCGGTTCTTCCAGTGACCCAGTTTTACCGCGTCCATAAATTTTGTCAAGGCCTTAGCTGTTTTCAGCCAATCAGATTGCCGCACAAGCTCCCTATTTGTATACTTCTTGTTTACTCGGAGTGCTGCCGCGTAATTTTTGTGAACAAAAGAGCAAGTGTTTACCTTGTAATAATCAAGTGATCGTTCCGTGCGGCGGCAGTTAAATTTTGTAAGATCCATTGTTTTGATCTGTCCATCTGTGCAACTTGTTGTACTAGCAGACTTATTGACTTCCAAAATGATCGTTTTCTCTCAATCCGAATTTCCTCAATTCCTTCGTTTATGACATCTCAGAGACTTTATCAGCTTCACACAAGGAAAGGAGAAGGGAGCAGGTTTTAATCAGACTGTCAGCCTCAACTTCGATTGCTTCGATTTCCGCCTTGGCATTGAACAGTGTCAAGTGTCTTGTTTGGTCAGGATCTGAGGGGTGCCTCACTATTACTATTTACATGTAGCAGAATATGCTACCTAAGACAATTCACATACTTTCTGGTAAGATCGGATCTACTATTCATACACATTGGTGGAAATGACCTGGTCTGCAGCACTCCGAACATTTCACAGTTGGTTAAAGCTATTATTTATTGCATATGCGCAACATTTAACGCATGGTTAAACAAATCAAAATTCGCCAAATTCTCAGACGGGGCTCTAGATGCTCGACTGCTTTCTTCAACACTAATGTTTGGATGCTTCAGCCTGTGGTCGCCTTTCATCTCTTTCTGGAAACAGCGTAGATTTTGGGCCTCAGTGGACCTTTGGCAGTGGATGGTTTCATATTTGATCAGATATCCATGAAAATGCACCAGGAAGTATCTTTAAAGCATTAAATCTGCCATTTCTGCATGTTTCTAAAAAATATTTGGATGGGGATTTTTTCTTGTTTATATTGCACTCTAATTTGACCCCTTAATCTCACATTTTAAAGTGTTATTAATGTGTTAAAAATAAATATATAAATAGATATTAAAAAAAAAAATAAATTAATAATATGATATATTTTTTATATACAGCTTACATCCACCTCTTACTCGTGTAACTGATATGAAACACTATACAGTATGTAACGACCCTAGCTAAAAATCTGTTGTTTTGTTTTTGGGAAATTGTACACAAATTCTATCTCATTGGAAAGAGCTTACATAACACTTTTATTTCTAGAAGGTATCTTAATTAGGTAAAGTCATGGCAGTTTAAAGTTACAAAAAATTAATTCGTTTTCTGGAATTTCTTACTACATGAAGGATAGGGGTCAAGGCCTTTGCCTATGGGCCCAATCGCATATCAGAGAGTAGTCATTTCCATCTAATTAATTTTTAACCAAAAAAAAAAAAAACCTTGGTACTATGTCAGGAAAGTTCTGCTCTTTCTGATTCTACTTATCTTTAATTATCTCTCTCTGAGACTCATGGCATTCATGCAGGGAAAAAGACATTATTGTTTAAAATTTTCATAGTTTTATTAGGAAAACACAGATATGGTGACATCCATGTTAACTTGAGAGTTTGACAAGTCAGCTGATAATTAGTCTCAAAATAACAGCAGTTTTATGGACTTTTTGATCTTGAATACTGTATGTTATCTTCATAGGTTTCATTGAAACATATGAAATTACAATTTATTTTAAATAAATAAAGGGAAAAGAATTCTTCTAAAAATATTAATAAAATCTTTAAAACACTGCTATGGAATCTTTAAAAGAAAATTAAATAAATAAATAAGTAAATAATGATACTAACCTATGACTGAATCCCGAGGGAAGTGTGTAAATAATATAAATAATTTCTCTCAAACTGTATGAAATCTGTGTTACCAAATTATTCTCATACTGAGCATTTGTTAATTTCAATAAAACCTGTCTCTAAATTAAAAATAATTATCCTTTTAAATATAGGCTTAGATCATACAATCTAATTTGACTAGGATTTTCATTTAAAAATTTAGAAAAAACAGATTCCTTGTTTATTGCATGCTTTGTATTTTAGAGGCATTCAAATAGTTTACACTATATATTTCGCATTCTTTTTTATTTGATATTAAAATAATCGGAACATAAATTTATGATAATTTTTAACATCTGGGGAATATACTCATTAGGGAAATCACTCACTCAACGCAATGAATACGCTCATTTTTAAAAATCTCTCTAATATATGTTTTAAGTATTCAGTGATGGTGCCAAATATGCAGAAGTTTAGGTAAATCATGTTTTTGAAAGCCATAGTATTTACGAAATGTTAAATTACATGATCGCGTCTGGTGAGGTCTGAAAATTTATCAATGAGTTTGACCGTTAGGTCAAAGTGCGGTTGGCCAAAGGTTAAAGCACAAGGTTGAAATTTATATCAATTGAACTTTCACATTTATTACAACTTCCATGTTGTAGAAAGATATTACGATCTGGTTGTTTGGAAAATTTCATTCATTTTTATTTTTTAAAACCTGTTGCATTTTAGATCTCGTCAATCTTCAATACATTTGTATGAATAATTAAACTTAAGAATATGCACAAAAATGAAAAGTTAAGTTTAGTTTAGCCGGTTCAAAAAAATGTAAGTTTTTGTATTGTTTTTGTTTTAAGATGTTAAAATGAATTTTGTTTCGATTCTTTATTGCACACGGTGATCATTTCAGGTCGCTACTATGTGTATTATGAATTCATTTTAATACAATTTTTGTTGAGTTTGTGCTCAATTCATGCATGTATGTGCTTGCTTTGCCATTTCATCTTTGCGAGTTTGTGCTCGCATAAGTATGGCAGAATCTATCTTTGAGTTTGTGCTCAATTCATGCAAGTTTTTGCTTGCTTTGCCATGATATTCATAGCGAGTTTGCTGCTCGCATTTATATGGCATAATCTATTTTGAGTTTGTGCTCAATTCTTGCAAGTTTGTGCTTGCTTTGCCATGATATTTATAGCGAGTTTGCTGCTCGCATTAATATGGCAGAATTTATTTTGAGTTTGTGCTCAATTCATGCAAGTTTGTGCTTGCTTTGCCACTATATATTTGCGAGTTTGTGCTGGCATTGATATGGCAGATTCCATTATTGAGTTTGTGCTCATTTCATGTAAGTATGTGCATGCCTTTCTATTACATCTTTGCGAGTCTGTGCTTGTATTGGTATGGCAGAATTTATTGTTATGTTTGTGCTCATGTAAGTATGTGCTTGCTTTTTCATTACATCTTTGGGAATTTGTGTTTGTGTTGGTATGGCAGATTTTATTATTGAGTTTGTGCTCAATTCATGTAAGTTTGTGCTTGCTTTGTCATAACATCTTTGTGAGTTTGTGCTCGCATGAGTAAGTTATTTGATAGCTACATTCTGCTTATATTGTGAGTATGTGCTTACTCTTTGCTTTTAAAGAAAATGGTTGCTTACCACTACACACTACGAGTCTGTGCTCGCATTGTAGTACTTGCATGTTTTGTAACCTTTTATATTGTGTGGTAAATCTATTTGTATTAGTATGTGCTCGTTATTATGTTTACAGTTGGAGATCCCTTCTTTACAACTACATATAGCTATTTATTTCAGTATCTACAGTGGTACACTAATTTTAAATTGAGCTTTATTATTGATTTCAACTACATGTACCACAATATTCAGTTATCAATTGTAGTGTGAATATTTAAAACTTTTTATTATATATATACATATAAAAAAAAGAAAATCTTTTCTCTAATGGGTACAACAATTAGGCTATTTTCTTTTGTTAATTTTTTTTTCTATTCATTTGTCTACGCTTTGGCTGTGTCTCCTCTCTTTTCAGACAATGCTGCCTAACTGGAGAAAGTCACCAGCACAGGCAAGTCCAGATATCTGCCAACATCCATAATTCCAACAGCGATTCAGCCTCTCAAACGCAAGCAACCATTGAGGCCTCCCCAGCAGCTAATCCTGCAGACAACATAAATATTCTGTCAGTCCTGAACACTTTATTTGGGGATGACAAAAGATTTTGAAAATTGCATCATTCTGCTCCCTTGTTGGCAACAACCCCTACCCGAAATTGTGTAATTCTTTATGGTGCCAGCAAGACTACACAAGCCAGTTTACAGACTCTCAAAGCTGCTGCTGACTCACAATCCCAAATTTTACATTTATTGTCTAGCCAGACTTTAAATGTCTTCACATTAGCAGGTTCAATATTTCGTCTGCCTGTTATCATTTCTATTGCGTATATTTTAAACAGGGTCAGAGTTTGTCTGCCTGTTTGTCAGTATTGGATATTTCTACCAGGGTCAGAATTTGTCTGCCCGTTACCAATTCTTTATTGTATATTCTGTAACAGGGTCAGAATTTTTGTCTGCCTGTTACAATTTATGTATTTTATATTTTTAACAGGGTTGGAATTTGTCTGCCTGTTATCTTTCTGTATTGTATATACTCTAACAGGGTCAGAATTTGTCTGCATGTTACAATTTTTGGATTTTATATTTTTTTTTAACAGGGTCATAATTTGTCTGCCTGTTATCATTTCTGTATAATATGTTTTTTTTAACAGGGTCAGAATTTGTCTGCCTGTTATCATTTCTGTATTGTTTATACACTAACAGGGTCAGAATTTGTCTGCCTGTTATCATTTTTGTATTAGAACTTTCCTGCATGTGGTAGAATAGCGGGAAAACATTTTATGATAGAAGCATTTTATTGGAAATACCTGTTTATGGTAGGCATGGCCAAAGGAAGGCCAATGACAAAGCAGTAATTTGTGAGGTGTTGGAGCATTCTCAGCCAGTGCTCTGCAGAACACGCTTGTGTTTTGTTTATATCTATATTTGAATGAATATGTTTACATATATAATATACAATATTGTAATTTATGGTTTTGTTTTATTGTACATGTACATCTATGTGTTATTCATACCAAGCACTGCACTGAATGCACGTCCGGCATTCTCCCTTGAGACATTATTTACATAGCGACGGACACAGGTTTTCCATAGTTACTCGTCTATGGTTTTTTCCTGGGCGGTTTTTAATGTCTTTGATAGGGATATATTACATAGCATATAACATTATATAGTCAACAAAAAATTACATCACTTCATTGATCACATACACATTAATGTTTGCCTGTTGGTTACATAATTTGTTTTTAAAGTAATTCCAGCTGATCCCACTAAACTAGCCTGGTTTACAGCAGAAGTGTTGCATTATTTGAGGAGTGTTGTATTATTTTAGGTGTAGTCTGTCAAATAATATGGGAAGGTTACACTGTATATTTCTAAATTGGATCAGAATTGGGTGCCTATGTCCCAAAACTTTAATGTATTTGCAATGCATTAAGATTTGAATTCAGGTTTACCTTTGTACATATTTTTCAGCTTAAATCTTAGTAGGCATAGAAGTTGTAATCCTGTTTCCATCTAATTGTATTGATTCCCTTGATTTTTAGCTGGTTCATTCCTTGGCCTCTCAATTATGTAAATGTATCAAGGTTAGTTTTAAATGATTCACAATACGTATGCCCTGTTATCTTGCAAAATTGTTTACTTAATTTTATATACATTAGGGCGAGTTTCACCATCATTTGTAATTTAGTTGCTGATTTCCATCACTTCTTACTTCCTATTCAGAATTTTGTGTTGGCCTTTTTATGTAAGGCCATGCTATATGAGTAATACCAATAGTGTTTACAAGCAAGAAGACTCTTATATGATAGGTGCATTGAAATTCTCCATTTCCTTTGTACAGATCGAATTTTGCCCACGAGCGTTTGAGTAAATAATCTGTTTGTATGTGCATGATGTTCATTAGCTTTAAATTCCAACCAATTTTTCTTTTTATATTACCAATTTAACTTTTTATATCATATGTGAGGTTTTACCAAGGCAACATCTTGAGTGGTGCTTCAACCCGTTGGGTTGATGGCGCTTTTTATGCACCACTTTTGTTTCCAATAAACTTTGTTGTTGTATTTTACTGCATTATCACATATGTATGTTGTAACAATATTGTGGCTGGGAGACCACTGTTTTGTAATCATTTATTGAATTGCATTTCTGGTCAAGCTTTCCATGATTCTGTTATGTCTCCCAGCCACATTCTTTGGTAATTGTTTTTATAAATGGATTTCATTTGTCGTCATTTAAATAAATGACAAGATTTTTACACATAACATGTTTTCTGTTATGTATTTTGGAAACAAACAGAGCTGCTATGTTGCCTTGGTCTGCCGGTAAAGTTTTAACATAAAAGTATTTGATATGTTAAATAGGCTTGACATAAACAAATTTGCTGGAATAGACTTTCTTGGACCAAGATTACTTAAACATTCAGCTAGTGTAATATACAAACCTCTAACACACTTAATAAATTCCAGCATAATCAAAGGGTCCTTTCCTTCGCAGTTAAAAATAGCAAAAGTAACTCCTCTATTTAAAAAGGGGGATAAATCAGACCCAGGAAATTATAGACCAATCTCAATCTTACCAACTATTTCGAAAGTCTTAGAGAAGCATGTAGCAGAAAATATACGAATCTTTACTTCTCACTATGATTTATTAATGAAAGCACAATCTGGATTTAGAGAATTTCACTCTTGTCAGACAGCTCTTACAAAACTAACTGATAATTGGCTGCATGCAATAGATCAAGGAAATTTCATTGGCATTACTTATTTGGATTTTAGCAAAGCATTTGATCTCGTAAATCATGATATACTTATTACTAAACTTAAATGCTACAATTTTGATCTTATATCGATTCAATGGTTTGAATCATATTTAAATGATCGAACGCAGAGTGTTAAAATTGGTGCGTACACATCTGAATCACTGCCTGTCACAGCAGGTGTGCCACAGGGATCTTTTTTAGGTCCTTTGTTATTCCTATTATATATTAATGATTTACCATTATCTGTTGAACATTGTAATATTGATATGTTTGCTGATGACACTACAATGCATTTTCATGGTGACAATATTTCATATATTGAAGCAGCTCTGAATCAAGACCTTTTTCAAATACAAAACTGGTGTCAACAAAATCAAATGATTTTGAATACGGACAAAACTAAGAGTATGTTAATGGGAACACATCAAAAGAAATCAAAATTAGAAAACGTTAATCTTCATTTACAACTTTCTGGCCAACCCCTTGAAAATGTTACAACAGAGAAATTATTAGGTGTTCACATTGATCATAATCTTCAATTTACTAGTCATGTCGATGCAGTTTGCAAAACTCTTGCATGTAAATTATTTACTCTACGAAAAATTAAGAAGTTCCTTCCATTGCATACTAGAAAGCTATTTTATAACGCATTTATTTTACCATCAATTCTATATTGTCTATCTATTTGGGGTAACTCTCCTCAAACTCACATTGATAGAATATACAAACTACAAAAACGAGCAGCTAGAATTATTTTAAATGAAAAATACGATGCACATTCAATGCCCTTGTTTAACATATTAGGCTGGTTAACAGTTCATGAACTTCTATATTTACAGAAAAGCATTCTGATGTTCAAAACATTCCATGGTATGACTCCTGATTTTTTTGAATTTCAAAGTTGTGGATCATACACAGTACGATCACAGACAAATTCAGAACTTCGTTTACCAAAATTTAAAACTAATTTATTTAAAAATTCTTTGCAATATTCAGGGGTTATTATATGGAATGAATTGCCTATTAGTATAAGGAATTCCCAATCCCTTTCAATATTTAAAAGTAGGGTAGAACATTTTTTACTTATGAAACGTTCTTCATGAAAAAAAAAATTATTCCTCTGAACTTATAATGAAACGAAAGTGTTTAATTTATTCTAGTGAAACATAATGTGTGTTTATATCTTATTGTTCCATGTTTGTGATTTTTGTCTTTATTATGTGTTTATATCTTATTGTTCCATGTTTGTGATTTTTGTCTTTATTATCGTATAAAACATTGTGTATGTGTTTTTAAGAAGGCCCCGAGGAAGACTAGTGCTCGCACTAATCGGATTACCTTCTATAAATAAAGTATTATTATTATTATTATTATTATTAATAAATTCTGCTTCATATGAATATAAAAATAAGTCTGCTAATAACGGAGCGCAATTTGTACCCATGGGAATTCCAATAGATTGTTGGAATACCTGGTCTCCAAAAACCACATAGATATTGTCAATCAGAAACTCAAGCATCTTCTTGATGTCAACTTCAGAGTACTTATGTGTACAATCAGAATCTGTTTTAACAAAATAATTTTTCAAATGACTAATGACGAGGTAAGTAAACTTACGAATTCCATTTTTGTTGAAGAAGCAGCTGTCAATGATATCAAAAAGCCTGGATTTTAATTTGTCGTGCGGAATTGTTGTGTATAAAGTTGAAAAGTCGTAAGTTTTTATGCTGTTGATTTTTGTAAAGTCTTGTGATTTCAAATTGTCCAAAAGTTCTTTAGAATTTTTAAGTATCCACATCTGATTTACACCACTTCTTGAATATATAGTTGTACAGTACTCTTGAAGTTTTTCCTTCACTACTGTCAATATTTTAGTGAGAAGTAACGAAAGATGCTTGGTTGAACATTTACTGGAACCTGCAATGTATCTTTGTTTGTAAGGATTCTTATGAAGTTTTGGAATCCAATATATAAAAGGTAGTTCAAATTCATTTTGGCTCTGTGGAATATTAAAAGTATTCAAAACTGACAGGTGATTTTGAAGAATTTCTTCCTTAGAAAGAGTAGTATATGTATAAGTAGGACTACCACTCGTAGAATTAAATCCAAGTTCTTCTAAAATGCAATTTATATAATGAGCCTTACAAACGAAGACAATGTTGTTACCTGCTTTGTCGGCAGGAACCAGTACGTACTGATCGTGTAATCTATCTAATTCTTTTTTCACTTCTGGTTTATTGAACACAGAAGGATAGATGGTTTTCATTTTGCCCCTCAATCTTTTAATACGTGACTTTAACATGGATCTGATACATTTAATCCATTCTGACAAGGTGTCAATGTCTTCTTTTTCATATCTAGCCCATCGTCTGGCGTAATTTTCAACAGAATCCATAATATTTATGAAATTCTGACGCCAGTTGAAGGATCGGGGTTCCCTATATTTTGGACCTTTTAAAATAAGTGATCTAAGGTCCTCATTACGAACTATATTTACGTCACCTGTAATAACCTGTCCAGCAGGACTATAGTTATAGGGCGAAGAAGTACATGAACACGAAATGGGATTATTTTTCAGATAGTCGATATCCAGGCCATGTAAAGTATTTTTGTAATTGAAGAGTTTGGAAGCAATGGTCGAAGTATATTTGTAGGAAATACAAGGCGTAGTCTTTAACTTGAAATATGGCGGAATATAAGAGTGGACCCTTTTGTGATTAAGAATATTACTAATATTTACCGCGTCAATTCCTTTATTGGCATATTGAAGTTTAAGGAAAAGACGGTTTGTTTTAGCTGCATTTTCTACCGTGAAACGTGCGGGTTTAAAAAGCCTATGATGTGCAATATCCATAATCACAGAACCGAGCCTATATTCAGGTGTCGAGGAATCTAAATTTGGATGTTCCTTGGTCTTTTCAAGAAGACTATTTAAAAGTTTCAAAGGGACAGAGTAAAGTTTGGTTCGAATATGATGTAGACCTAACTGTTGATTTACATAAGGTAGTAATGAATCAAAAGAGACGTCGTGTATTGCAGGTTTATTGTACGAACGATGTCCATGACTACGCTTACGTCTCTGAGTATTGTTAAAAAGTCAATCACATTTACATTATTACACTGCGGGCTTGTTAGATTTCCTACACTATCGACATTGTCATTACATCCATAGGGAAAGGCTGTGCCTAGTTTCCTAATCCAAAATTCTTCACGTTGTCTACGGAAAGGTGTACTCAAAGATGGACTATTTGTGTGGTGATAAATCTTTTCCAGAATTCTAACTTTCATTGATAAAATAGAATGATCAGGAGAATTAAAATGTTTATATAAAAGCTGCTGACCACCATGATTTATTTGAAATCGATGACCTGATATTCTTTTGTTAAGCAATCCCTTGGTTTCACCGACATAAATAAGTCCACACAGATTACATTCTATTCCATAGACAACATTAGAAGATTTGCAGTTCAGATTTTCCCAAGTTTTGGTAAAGAAGCTCTATCCAGTAAGATTACTGGTGAAAGAAGTGTCACTTATCAAAATGTCACAGGTTTTACAGTTTCGTACAGAACATTTTGAAACCGAAGACATTGGATCGCAAAAGGAATCATCCAATATATTTGTAATAGAAACTTTACACTCTTTCACTTTGGTATATGATGTATTGGTTTTATACCAAAACTGGGAATCTGAAGACTGTGCATATGACATATGTTTAATATCCCTGAGGATAATCTGAGGGACACCAAATGAACTCCTTGAATCTGTGTCCCTTATAGACTCAAAGGAGTGACGCCTTTTTATACTGGGCGACGCGCCTGCCAGTATCATTTCGTTATTATTTGTACTCATGTTTTAATAAGTACCGAACGACAAGTATCCTCGGGGACAAATTGTCAACCAGCAGAGATACATGTTCGGTGGTTAAAATAAGGATATGGAAATAACGAACAGTATTCAATCTCAACGTCCATTAAACAAATACAGTGCAGGGAAATAATTTTGTTACAGCATCAATGCTGATTTTGGTGCTTCCTATGCTTGCTGATTTTGATGCTCTTGCTTGCTGATTTTGATGCTAGTTATCCTTATCCTGATCCTGGTTTGATCCTTATCCTGATGCTGGTTTGAAACTAGGTCAATGCTAGTAATGCTATTGGAAGTAGGATTATCCTGCCAGAATTGGATAATTAAAAAACAGCATCGCTATTTTAAGCCATTAAAAATAATTTTTGGGGTAATTTTTATTTGTAATTTGTATCAAATGACTTTCTTTTATCTGTTTTACTTTGGTCAATGCTAGCTCTATCCTTTGCTTGCTGATGCTGATCCAAGTAATGCTGTTTTTTTTTAATGCTGATGCTGATGCTAGTTCTATCCTGATCCTACTTATACTGATCCTGATGCTGGTTTATGTAACAGAATTAGTTCCCTGCACTGTATACAAAATAAGAGCAGAGCAAATTCAGAGCAAATTCATACTTTGCTTAGAAATTTCATACGTGAATTTCAATAATGGGTGATGAGCATTGGCTATAGAGAAAAGTTCATGAATCTCATTTTCATTTCCATGAAAAATGATAAATCCATCGTCGCGATAGAGACCGTAATATATTATTTTATTTTTCCCCGGAAATTTGTTTAGAATTTCGTTGGTGATCTGATGCAAGCGAATATCACATTCAGATGGGGAACATTTAGATCCCATCGCACATCCTATAATTTGTTTGTAAATATTTGAATTAAATTCAAATATATTATTTTCTAGAATTAATCTGAGTATATAACTCAGGTCCGCTGTGGGCAGGGCTTGGATTGAGAATACGCTTCTGTCAAATTCTCTGTAGGCCATTTCAACGGCTGCGATTAGCTCCTCGATTTGCATATTTGTGTGAAGTGATGTTACATCATAACTGACCAGCAGGCACTCGCTGTGTGGTCGCAGACGTTCTTTTTTTAAATGAAGTCTGAACTATCCCTAATAAAAGTGCTCAAAGTATGAACAATGGGTGTTAAAAAATAGTCAATGTATTGACTTATGTTTTCTGTAGGTGCCTTTATTTGAGATATTATAGGCCTCCCTTGTGGGATGGCAGTCGTTTTGCAGTATCCATTTTGTTTAATGGTATTAAAGGTTTCAAAATCAAGTTTGTGTATTTTAGGGAGTAAATATAATCTCCCTATTTTAGTGCTATCAGCTTTGTGTAGAAAGTTATAAGTAATATCATCAAGAACACCCTTGGCTTTCATTTCATAGACTCTCTCATCTATAAGTTCCTCAAGATGTTTTAAATTGGGATCTGTAATCCGGCAGTAATACTTTGAGTTTAATTGTTGTTCACCTTCTTTAATATAATCTGATTAACGTATGACAACACTCCTGTTATTTTTGTCAGCTTTTTTGATAACGATGTCATTGCGTTTTTTAAGTTCTTTTAATGCCTTATTTTCAAGCAAACTTAAGTTGTCAGCAGTTCTACTAACTTCCATAGATGACAATTCAAGTTTTGTTTTGTCAATATATGTTTGTATGGAGTCATTGGATAATACTTGTTCAAATCCACTTTTTACGCGGAAATGATGAATTTCAGTAGTCTCATTAGGATCATGGAACATGTATCTACATTTCAGTTTTCCAGCAAATTCATTGAAATCTCTCATGAGTGAATTTTTAGAGTTGCATGAGCTAGGCCAGGGAATGAATTTGAGTCCTCTCGCCAGCAAAAGATATTCTTCATCAAACAATTTGTCCGGTGTGAGATTAAATACATGCTCCTGAGCTAAGAGAACTTTTGTTTTATCCTCTCTTTCTTTATGGGCTTTGTTATTATTGGCCCTGCGCAATTTGCGCTTAAATTTAGCGTTCCGATTGAAACGACGTGCCATTCTGATATGAATGCATTCAAGAACCAGCGCACATGGTAGGTCACGTGCTACAGAAAAATCCAACTGCGCATGACAAACAGACAAATATTAAGTTATCAAGAACTAAAATGTAAGCTTTTTTACCTGTTTAACTAACCCAAATTAAAACAAAAAAGTCGTTATATAATTTCATGTGTACAAATTGAAAAGCGAAGTATCTCAGTCACAGATTTATGAAAGAATTTTAAAGTTATCAGTATGGACGGAATTTCTGTCCCTTTCTTGCATGGATGCAAGGTTTTTGTCTGGGGTGGACTCAGCACGGTTGACTGTGGTCCTTTCTGATCTGATCTTCATCTTAAATTCCAACAAGAGTTGGTCGAATTTCTCCTTCGACTCTCTAGTTTTTTTGTTTAGATCGCCTTTAGCCCATCCTGCGGCGGGAGTCGCCTTTCCTATCAGGCAAAATGCATCCCGACGGATTTCCCTGAGCTGGTCGTTAATTTCGTTGATTTGATTATCAAAAAAAATAAACTGATGATTTGAGAACTTTTTCCTTCATGGACTAGGTTTTAGTGTCCAAAAGTTCTTTAAAGGTTTGGATTAGCTCAGGATCACCTAGATTAGGGTCACATTCCAATTGCCATCTCATATAGGGTGGCAATTTCCCGGAGGTTACAGCGTACGACATTCCTTCACGGGCACATGCGATTTTGTGTCTTTTAATGTAATCCAAGGTCAAACTTGTTGACAGCATCTGACACAATGTCTGTGAGTGCCGGGTCCTCAGTTGCGTTTCTATCAGATCTGGGATAATCTATATTAGATAGATCAAGGCTGTAATCAAACATATCTTCATCCTCAAATCAGGAACCATATTTTGTTCTTTTAAATGTTCCTGATTTCAGGGTAAATCATCATCCATTTTCAACAAACTTAAATCTACACTATGTAAAGAAGGTTTTCTAAAAGTTTAACTAGTTTGGCCAATTGTTTTTGAGAAGATTTTAAAAGATATTACGACATTTTCGCTATTTCTGAATTATCGCCACCTGAAGAAGGACGTGACATTCTAGCGAACATTTTTTTTTTTTTGTAAATTTGTTTTTAATTCAGGACTGAAAAAAGCAAACAGAACATACTTTGACTCATGAATTCTAGACAGATTATAAAATCAAATAAAATTACATACGTTCTTAGAGGTGATGAGACACGCTTGGAGCTTTTTATTTTCTTAAAGTTTCCGAATAATTTCACGACTTATTTTGATATAACATTTAACTCAAAAATATCATAATAAACTTGTAGTTCCTTACGGAAGAGCCCCATGCACACTTCACTTGTTTTTAATTTGTACACTTTAAAGTGTAAATTTTACACTTTAAAGTGTAAATTTTACACTTTAATCTGTAAATTTTACACATTAAAGTGTAAATTTTACACTTTAATCTGTAAAATTTACACTTTAATCTGTAAATTTTACATTTTAATCTGTAAATTTTACACTTTAAAGTGTAAATTTTACACTTTAAAGTGTAAATTTTACACTTTAATCTGTAAATTTTACACTTTTATCTGTAAATTTTACACTTTAATCTGTAAATTTTATACTTTAATCTGTAACTTTTACACTTTAAAGTGTAAATTTTACATTTTAATATGTAAATTTTACACTTTAATCTGTAAAATTTACACTTTAATCTGTAAAATTTACACTTTAATCTGTAAAATTTACACTTTAATCTGTAAAATTTACACTTTATTTTTAATTACCTAAACTGTTATCAGTTGTGATCAAACTGTCGATTTGTGATGTTTTACCTCGGTCACATGAAACAAGTATTAAACTGTGATGTTTACAATTGTTTGCATATTTTTAATTCACATGTACTGGTACATGTTTATTGGTACATGAACAGTTTAATTAACAGTAAAAATCAATGTCTCAAAGATTTTTTAATTTGCAGTTGAGTTTGAAATTACAAGTATATGGTTCTATGGTCAGTATGAAAATTACGGTCATTTTTTTAACGTAGCATCAAAGAAAAGTCATTTAATAAATATATATATAAAATTCATTGCTGTTCCAAATTATAAACATAATATAAACATACTTTGATATCAATATCACATTCATCTAGAACAAGCACATGTTTGCATTTGTTTGATATGCTCTTCATTTATATTCTAAGAAAAGTTTCACTTGTATCAGTAACACTAATTTGCTTATCATTTGCATTTATTGTAAAAGAGAAAAATCAGAATTAAATATTATCTTGCAAGATTAAAGTGTAAATTTTACAGATTGAAGTGTAAAATTTACAGATTAAAGTGTAAAATTTACAGATTAATGTGTAAAATTTACACTTTAAAGTGTAAAATTTACACTTTAAAGTGTAAAATTTACACTTTAATCTGTAAAATTTAGAGATTAAAGTGTAAAATTTAGAGATTAAACTGTAAAATTTACACTTTAAAGTGTAAAATTTACAGATTAAAGTGTAAAATTTACACTTTAAAGTGTAAAATTTACACTTAAAAGTGTATAATTTACACTTTAAAATGTAAAATTTACAGATTAAAGTGTAAAATTTACAGAGTAAAGTATAATATTTACACTTTAAAGTGTAAAATTTATACTTTAAAGTGTAAAAATTGCAGATTAAAGTGTTAAATATACACATTAAAGTGTAAAATTTACAGATTAGAGTGTAAAATTTACAGATTAAAGTGTAAATTTTACAGATTCAAGTGTAAAATTTACATATTAAAGTGTAGAAATTAAAAAAAAGTGAAGTTTCAAATAATACTACTACGCTTCCGTAGTTCCTGGAAGTTATTTTGATCTACGAATTTAAGGAAGTGTTTGATTAACACATCCTTGCACTTTCACAAATTTTAACAATATCCTTAATACTTCAGAAAATTAGCAATTTTTAAATAAGTTTTGTTTAAATTGGATATCAAAATATCAAACTGTCTACCGATTTGATACACAAATAACGATCTGCACGTACAAAATTCTTAAAAACATGAAATGTTTATAAAACAGTTAAAACCCCGCAACATATAATTGGTATTTTTCTTAATTCATGAGTCATGATTCTGTCAGTAATTGCTAGTTCGTACGTAAAAGAGACCTTGATCGACATATTGTAATGATAAATCTGTACACCAAAATCCCATTTTACCATGTGCATTCTCTTCAAAGGAAATGGAAATTCATAGGTCCAAGGGACATAACTCTGTAAAAGATCTTAAACAAATAAAACCTGACCTTGATATTCTTATGATAAATCTTTGTTACAAATTTCATTCAGTATGTGCAACTTTTGAGAGGAAAAAGAACGGGCACTGCTTATAATTGGCAATTTTCCAAGTCCAAGAGGAAATATTCCGTCAAGAATTTGTCGATAGTACAATGTACTCAAAAAAGGATTTGACTTAGGTGTGCTTGTGATAAATCTGTTTACCAAATTCAATCTCAGTAAAAGCAACCTCTGTGAACAAACAGAAAGGCAACTGTTGGTGGACAGACCCGCCTACAGACAGCAGCAAAGCAATATGCCTTCCTTTCTTCGAAAAGAAGCATGAAAAAAATAAAATAATAGTTAAAATTGTATTTCCAATGCACATAAATATATAAAAGAACTCCAAATTTTGAACAATTGTGATTTATTTGAAAAAAAAAATGTATTTCCAATGAACAATTCATTTTTAACGTTATTTTGAATTTTCTGAATTACAGTTAGAATATATTTTATTAATACACAACAGCATATCTATCTGTCTAACATATGATCATGAATAAAGTTTGGTTTGTGCAAGGATGTGTCAATCAAACACGTCCCAAATGTCGTAGTTTTAATAATATCCAGATAGAATAAGTTCATTTTTTATGTTACCAGGCGAAATGCTATTACAACAAATCATGATTTTATACAAAAAACTGGTAAAAAAAATTATTTACATCAAATCTGCGTCCAAATAACTTGATTAGTTTTCGGAAAATGCCATACTCTATTATTTTTAAAGCATTTTAAAAGATATTATCCGACTTGAACTCCAAAATTTTCCCGATCTTTTCTTTACAAACCAATCTATTCCATGTGTCATGATATATGTAAATGACTTAAAAACAACTTTAAATCATAATTCTCTATTTTTCTTGTGCTTGCATGTCAAACATATACTCAACAAAAAAAGAAACGCATATTGTTTTACTCGTCAAAGAAAGTTTTAAAATGTACATGAAACAACTATTTTTTATATCATTGGATACCTGTGACCTATTTAAAGGACAACATGGGGTTTTAAAACCCAAGTGTTGAATTATCTCCCTTGTTTAAACATGTTTATGAAAGTAGTGTTTTTCATGATTTCTTCTAAATCAGATGTCTATTTTCATTGATATTTTGGAATTAGAGAATTTTTTAACACTTCTATTAAACCCATATTTAAGATTTGATTGCAATGTTAATACTGCAATGCCACGCCCAAACAAAGATGGATACAACCAGGCTAACGATGATACTAAATGGAGCTACGCAACAGGAAGTTGCAACTGTATTTGAAATAAATCAATGGGCTTTGCAACCTTAAAACTAACGTCTGAAGACCACTATCTGGCCATCCGCAGGTAACCACAACCAGGCAGGACCGTCAGACACCCCCCCCCCCCCCATCACCTCATGCGATTCAGAACTTGCTGTAAAATCTGCTGCTACAATTGCTGGATAAAAAAAATCAGCATAAAAATGCATAAATTCTTCGCATGAGACTGAAATGAGATGATATTCCCCCACGATATCCGTACATTGGAAACCCACTAACATTGAGACTTTACACAGTACATATTGTTACGCCCCTTGAATTTGGGGGCAATGAAAATGATCTCAACTTGATTTTTCAATTTGCAACATTGATTTTTATGACAACACACTCTAAAATCGCTTAAGTAATATAAGGTTTAAACTGAAAACTTAGAATTTCATATTATTCTGATTATGCGTTTCTTTTTTTGTTCAGTATATTTTAAACACTTCCTAAACTTCTCTGAAATTATTTTTAGGTTAAAACAAAATCTTGTAAGTTATCATGACTGCTCAATACAATGAAAGCAATTCTGTTAGCATTAGTTTCACGCTCTCTAGTCCATAGTTATAAGGGTTGTTCGATTACACAATCTAATTAAAAATATGGAGATAATGAACAATTTTCAAGCTCAAAATTCCATTACATATGTTACATAATAATAGCAGAGTAAACACATCCAAAATCATCAGAAGTACATGTATAATCAGCTACCATGAATTAACATCTTATGCCGACTGGTTACTTCAGGCGTGTGCTTATTGTAAGGTACAGGAAAAAACAGAAAAATCCGTCGACAATGCAGTTTATAAATGATGGTCTAGCAGGAAAAAAAATTGTCATTTCATTTAAAATGATAGATTATAATTTCAGACACATAAACACAAAATATGATATAATATAAAACTGTATCAAATAATATATTTACATGTACTATTATATCAAACACAAACAAGATTTGCAAATTTCATAATAACTTATGCCACATTTATTGCATAATTTTAAAATTTCAAATTCAGTTGTAACTCGTGTTATAATTGTCGATGTTATAAAGACAATATTGCACAACAAATATATTTTCAACATTCCTTCCTTCTTCCTTTCGTAAAAAAGGGAATACATTCTCCTAGATTACAAACAATAAACAATGCATAATATAAAACAAAACACTATAAAGCAAATCAAACCAACAAAATCAATAGAAAAGTAATAGTTTGCTCTCTTGAAATTTCAAATTTCAAGAGACAAATTTTCATTTACTGAAATTCTTTTGTAAATCCAACTTATACTAAATAAAAGAAGTACAATAAAAAGACAACTCAATGACATTTGAACTTAAATGAAGTTAAACTAAATAATAATTGTAAATCACTTTTTAAGATAACTTTATATTTGCGTCTACCAGTAAACATTTAATTTTTGCTTATGAACATATAATGAAATATGACATAGAACAATTACACAAAATTTACTTTGAAATGTAATGTATCCATCTTGCTTTAAAATACAGAGTTTCCATCTCGCAAAATTATTTTGCCCAAGAAGATTTTGGAATTAATCAAGGTTTTTTTTTTTTTTTTTTTTTTTTTTTTTAAATACCTATCTGTGAACAGGGCATAAAACACGAACCCTGAGAACACCAAATGAGGAATCGGATGTCATAAAGAAGAAAACATCCCCCTTTGATACGTCATACAGGCCGTGAGACATATGCATCGATCAGATAGAAAGTGGAAACATTTTCTGTCAAATTAACAAAAAAAAAAAAAAAAAAAAAAAAAAAAACAATCACTCGGTATAAAACATGTCTGCCAAAGTAAGACACAATAATATAATATAGATCCTTACAATGTCAATAAAACCACAACAGACTTTGACGAAATGCTGACTTGAAGAGTGAAATCCCTGCATCATCAATTCAACTGTCAGAAGCCTGCCTCGGTTTAAATATTGGTTGAAATTGAAGAAAGCTTTTATATATTGAATACCTTGCAAGACGTTAACGTTTTCTACAAGTGTTTGCGAAATATGAATGCATAAATATGCAAAAATAAGGGATGTTGACAATTGGGAGGCTATAGTTCTCCAATTTGTTTCATGGTTAAGTTGTTAGTTGACCATCATCGCTTATAACCAGCTAAACATTCAAGTATGGAACGGAAGTAACAGTTTGTTTGGTGCCATTTATTTCAGACTCACTAAGATATATCGAGTTGATATATGGATGAAAATTACTTTTGTTTATTTATTTTGCGGAAACGATACGTCTAAATGTCAAACTGAAGACCATAACAGGGTTTTCCTCCTCTCCTATGGAATAATTTCTCTATGAAAGCAGCATGCTCATTTTTTCAGCCTACTTAAAAGCCATAATGGGGTTTTTGCTCCATATGCCAGACAAATTTTAACGCTACTGGTATTAGGTAGCTTTAAAGGAAAGTATACTGAGTCCGTCGTCAATGTATTATTTCTGCACCATTTTGTAGTAGAAGTTGGATAATGCTGTCATGATTACAAAAACATGCTATGTAAAGCCGACTCATGTATTCATTGCATAAATTAACACAAGCATCGTTTTGAAATAATAAGTGGACAGTGCTGTAATGTCCGTTTTCACAGGCTATGGAGATGGGACTGGTTCCCTGATTGTCACATATATTGATGTCTGCCCCATTGTTCATTAAAAGTTTAACCATGCCTTCATTGCCATCGAAACATGCTACAAACAGCAGACTGTAGATTCCTTTAGTGCATAAATTTACATCAGCACCTGAATTAAATATAAGTTCGATGGTAATGCAATGTGAATTTTCACAAGTTATGCAAAGAGACCGGTTTCCATCTTTATCACATCAATTGATGTCGCTACCGATGTTCAGTAACAGTTGTACCGTGCTATCATGTCCATTCTCAGAAGCTATATTAAGAGGACTCACTTCATTCTTGTCGCATAAATTGATTTTGGCACCGTTGTTCAGTAACAGTTGTACCGTGCTATCCATTTTGACATGCTATTTAAAGGGGACTGGTTCCATTCTTCTCACATGTATTGATGTCAGCACCGTTGTTCGGTAATAGTTGCGCCGTGCTATCATGTCCAGTTGGATAAGCTACATGAAGATGACCATTCTTCGTACATAAATTAACGTCGGCACCGTTGTTCAGTAACAGTTGTACCGTGCTATCATGTCCAATTTGACAAGCTATAGATAAAGGACTGTCTCCTTCATTATCTCGTAAATTGATGTCGGCACCGTTGTTCAGTAACAATTGAACCGTGCTATCATGTCCATCAAAACAAGCTATACAAAGAGGACTGGCTCCATCAGTATCACATAAATTGATGTCGGCACCGTTGTCCAGTAACAGTTGTACCGTTCTATCATGTCCATTTTCACAGGCTAAATAAAGAGGACTGAATCCATCATTATGACATAAATTGATGTCTGCACCGTTGTTCAGTAAAAGCTGTACTGTGCTATCATGTCCATTATAACAAGCAATAGAGAGAGCACTGGCTCTATTCTTGTTACATAAATTGATGTCGGTACCGTTGTTTAGTAACAGTTGTACCGTGTTATCATGTCTATTTTGACAGGCTATATGAAGAGGACTGAATCCATCATTATTACATAAATTGATGTCTGCACCGTTGTTCAGTACCAGTTGTACAGTGCTATCATGTCCATTTTCACAGGCTACATAAAGAGGACTGAATCCATCATTATGACACAAATTGATGTCTGCACCGTTGTTGAGTAAAAGCTGTACTGTGCTATCATGTCCATTATAACAAGCAATATAAAGAGGACTGGCTCTATTCTTGTTATATAAATTGATGTCGGCACCGTTGTTCAGTAACAGCTGTACAATGCTATCATGTCCATTTTCACAGGCTGACATAAAGAGGACTGAATCCATCATTATCACATAAATTGATGTCTGCACTGTTGTTCAGTAATAGCTGTACTGTGCAATAATGTCCATTATGACAAGCAATATAAAGAGGACTGACTCTATTCTTGTTACATGAATTGATGTCGGCACCGTTGTTCAGTAACAGCTGTATAGTGCTATCATGTCTATTTTGACAGGCTATATGAAGAGGACTGAATCCATCATTATTACATAAATTGATGTCTGCACCGTTGTTCAGTACCAGTTGTACAGTGCTTTTATGTCCATTTACACAGGCTACATAAAGAGGACTGAATCCATCATTATCACATAAATTGATGTCTGCACCGTTGTTGAGTAAAAGCTGTACTGTGCTATCATGTCCATTATAACAAGCAATATAAAGAGGACTGGCTCTATTCTTGTTATATAAATTGATGTCGGCACCGTTGTTCAGTAACAGCTGTACAATGCTATCATGTCCATTTTCACAGGCTGAATAAAGAGGACTGAATCCATCATTATCACATAAATTGATGTCTGCACCGTTGTTGAGTAAAAGCTGTACTGTGCTATCATGTCCATTATAACAAGCAATATAAAGAGGACTGGCTCTATACTTGTTACATAAATTGATGTCTGCACCGTTGTTCAGTAACAGCTGTACAGTGCTATCATGTATATTTACACAGGCTGAATAAAGAGGACTGAATCCATCATCATCACATAAATTGATGTCTGCACCGTTGTTCAGTAATAGTTGTACAGTGCTTTTATGTCCATTTTCACAGGCTAAATAAAGAGGACTGAATCCATTATTAGTACATAAATTGATGTCTGCACTGTTGTTCAGTAATAGTTGTACAGTGCTATTATGTCCATTTTCACAGGCTGAATAAAGAGGACTTAATCCATTATTATTACATAAATTGATGTCTGCACCGTTGTTCAGTAATAGTTGTACAGTGCTATTATGTCCATTATAAGAAGCAATATAAAGAGAACTGGCTCCATTCTTGTTACATAAATTGATGTCTGCACCGTTGTTCAGTAATAGTTGTACAGTGCTATCATGTCCATTATAAGAAGCAATATAAAGAGGACTGGCTCCATTCTTGTTACATAAATTGATGTCTGCACTGTTGTTCAGTAATAGTTGTACAGTGCTATTATGTCCATTTTCACAGGCTAAATAAAGAGGACTGAATCCATCATTATGACATAAATTGATGTCTGCACCGTTGTTCAGTAACAACTGTACAGTGCTATCATGTCCATTATAAGAAGCAATATAAAGAGGACTGGCTCCATTCTTGTTACATAAATTAATGTCTGCACCGTTGTTCAGTAATAGTTGTACAGTGCTATCATGTCCATTATAAGAAGCAATATGAAGAGGACTGGCTCCATTCTTGTTACATAAATTGATGTCGGCACCGTTGTTCAGTAACAGTTGTACAGTTCTGTCATGTCCATTTCCACATGCTACAGAAAGGGGACTGAATCCATCATTATTACATAAATTAATGTCGGCACCGTTGTTCAGAATCAGTTGTATTATGCTATCATGTCCATATTGACAAGCCACATAAAGAGGACTGACTGCATCCTTGTTGAATAAATTGATGTCGGCACCGTTGTTTAGTAACATTTGTACAGTGCTATCATGTCTATTTTCACATGCTACAGAAAGGGGACTGAATCCATCATTATTACATAAATTAATGTCGGCACCGTTGTTCAGTAACAGTTGTACTATGCTATCATGTCCATTTTGACAAGCTATATAAAGAGGACTGACTCCATTCTTGTTACATAAATTGATGTCAGCACCGTTGTTCAGTAACAGGTGTACTGTGCTATCATGTCCATTATAAGAAGCTATATAAAGAGGACTGAACCCATCCTTGTTACATAAATCGATGTCGGCAGCATTGTTCAGTAACAGTTGTGCCGTGGTATTCCACCCATTAAAGCAAGCAATATAAAGGGGACTAAATGCATCATTATAACACACATTAATGTTGGCTCCTTTTTCTAGTAATAGTTGTACTATGCTGCCTTGTCCATTTTGACAAGCAATGCAGAGAGGATTGATTCCATCATTATTCCGTAAATTGATATCAACACCGTTGTTAAGTAACAATTGAACTGTGCTACTATGTCCATTTTGACAAGCTCTCCACAGTGGTCCGACTCCAAAATTATCACATAAATTGATATCAGCATCGTTGTTTAGTAACAGTTGTACCGTGCTATCATGTCCATTTAGACAAGCTATATGAAGAGGACTGGTTCCATTCTTCTCACATAAATCGATATCAGCATCGTTGTTTAGTAACAGTTGTACCGTGCTATCATGTCCATTTTGACAAGCTATATAAAGAGGACTGTCTCCATCATTATCACATAAATTGATGTCGGCACCGTTGTTCAGTAACAATTGTACCGTGCTATCATGTCCATTATAACAAGCTATATAAAGAGGACTGACTCCATCATTATCACATAAATTGATGTCGGCACCGTTGTTCAGTAATACGTGTACTGTGCTATTACGTCTTTTTTGACAAGCTATCCAAAGAGGACTGACTCCATCTTTGTCACATAAATTGATGTCGGCTCCGTAGTTCAGTAACAGTTGTGCTACGTCATCATGTCCATTTCGACAAGTCATATAAAGAGGACTGACTGCATCCTTGTTAAATAAATTGATGTCGACACCGTTGTTTAGTAACAGTTGTACTATGCTATCATGTCCATTTTCACATGCTACAGAAAGTGGACTTAATCCATCATTCTTACATAAATTGATGTCGGCACCGTTGGTCAGTAACAGTTGTACCGTGCTATCATGTCCATTTTTACAAGCTATACAAAGAGGACTGACTGCATCTTTGTTAAATAAATTGATGTCGGCACCGTTGTTTAGTAACAGTTGTACAGTGCTATCATGTCCATTTTCACATGCTACAGAAAGGGGACTAAATCCATCATTATTACATAAATTGATGTCGGCACCGTTGGTCAGTAACAGTTGTACCGTGCTATCATGTCCATTTTTACAAGCTATATAAAGAGGACTGACTCCATTCTTGTTACATAAGTTGATGTCTGCACCATTGTTTAGTAAAAGGTGTACTGTATTGAAATGTCCATTTATACATGCTTTATACAAGGGACTTTTTCCATTCTTGTCACATAAGTTGGTATCAAGACTTTTATTCAATAAAAGTTGCACAATGCTATGGTACCCATTTTCACTCGCTATAGAAAGCGGATTCGAACCATCTTCATGATTGATACTGATATCAGCTCCGTTTTTCAGAAGAATTATAACCGTTCTTTCATGTCCATTCTGACAAGCTTTCCAAAGAGGACTCGCTCCATGATTATCACTCAAATTGATTTTTGCGCCGTTTGTCAGTAAATAATGTACCATGCTGTCATAGCCCTTATAAGAAGCAATTTGGAGTGGACTGACTGAATTTTTCGTACATAAACTGCTGTCGGCCCCATTGACTAGTAAAAGTTGTACGGTGTTTTCATGTTTATTGTTACAAGCTTGATAGAGGGGAGTGATTCCGTTCTTGTCATATGCATTTAGTTTGGCGCCGTTGTTCAGTAAGAGTTTGACCATACTCTCAAGTCCATTGAAACAAGCTGTATAAAGGGCGCTTTTTCCATCTCTATCACAAGAATTGATTTCAGCACCTCTCTTCAGTAAAATTTGTACTGTACTCTCATGTCTTTTATAGCAAGCTATGTGGAGAGGAGTGTATCCATTCCTGTTACATAAATTAATTTCAGCACCCTTATTTAGTAAAATATGTACAGTGTTGTCATGTCCATTTTGGCAAGCAATATAGAGAGGACTTCTCCCGTTGTTGTCACAAGAATTTATTTTAGCACCGTTATTCAGTAAAAGCTGCACTGTACTGTCATGTCCGTTCTGACATGCTATAAAAAGGGGATTGATTCCATCATTGTCCGATGAATTGATTTGAGAGCCGTTGTTTAGTAAAAGCTTTACTGTATTGTCATGCCCATTTCGACAAGCTACATAGAGGGGGCTTTTACCATCTTTGTCACATAAATGTATATCAGCGCTATTAGTTAATAAAAGTTGCACAGTGCTTTGATGTCCATTTTGGCAAGCTATGTAGAGAGGAGTGACACCATCGATACCACACATATTGATTTTGGCACCGTTTTTCAGTAAGGAAAGAATGGTTTTATTACGTCTGTCTCCTTCTACTTTCTTTCCAATCTCTTTCAAATGTTCTTCAGTGTTTGCTGCTGCCAGAATTAATGGAGTCATGCTACAATAAGGGGTTAATTTATTAACGTCAGCATTAAGTCTAACCAATTCTTCAATTATTGAAAAGTTATGGAATACAGATGCAATGTGAATTGGTAAGAATATATACCACATTTCATCCACAGCTTCTTTTTTATATTCTAGGCTGAGGAATTTCAATAAATTTGAATCAACGTTGGCACATACAGCAGAAAATATTGGATATTCTTTTAACTTTGTTTGTGGCATACTGTTTAAGCAGAAAGAGGAAATATCATTATGGCAAAATATAATTAATCCAATTAAAGGACATGTTTTTTCTTTTAAATCAAGGAATGCAAGTCTTGACAAACCAAAGCTCTCAAATACATTTAAAAATTCTGATCCTTTTCTCTTACATTCCATATTTGTAAGAAGCTCTGGAAACTTTTCCAACGATTCTACCTTTTTCTTAAAAGATTTGATCACGCTTTCTTTCCTAAGACAGGGATTCAAAAGAACATCGATAACATTGTCTGTCTTAATATCAGAAATAAGTCGGTCTACAAGATCATCAACGTACTCTTCAGGAAGGTAAACAGTGAAAGGATCGCGATCTTCCTTTTCTGTATCTTCTTCTATCATCACCCGACGTCTCAGAAAACCGCTGTCTGCGTACTGAATTGTCTCTTGTGGACAATCCACACCAAACACCAGAGTCGTTATCTCCATAATAAAGTCGTGAAGGAATTGGAAAGCATTTCCGACACGTTTGACATAAGAGCGGTTCAGTTCATGTAGAGTACTACGAATGATTGAAACATGTGTGTTTTCATGTAACTCACATATTCCCAAAATGTTTTTATATTTCATCATAAAAATATCATTTCTTACAATGCTATCAATTTTCAAATTGTTTTTGAAAGCTACAATCAAGATAAGTGAGCAAAATCTTTTCTTGTCTGTTTTCTTCCAAATTTCAATTTCTTTTTTAATAAATCTGTACGGATGTTTGAAAAAATCAACACCGTTTTTATTGTAGTTTGCCTCCCTTGAAAAAACCTTACAAAGCAATGGAAAATAAGCTTCTGTTTTGATTATTTCGATAACAACCTTTTCCGATAAATGCAGATTCTTTGAATACTGATTAAAAATCGATTCTTTCTCTTTCACAGTCAGTCCGTTCTCTTTGTTGTCGATTTCTACTGCAGTGGATTCATCAAATAAGTTACCCTTGACCCTTTTGTCATAAAATATACATCTTCTACATGATATCAATAGCTTGTTCTTCTTCAGGCAAATCTCCAGTGTTTTCTCTAAACTTTTCCATGAGTGATATAAAACTTCATCTAACGATTCCTTACCTAAAGGATCATTGAATACAAATAATATGCGATTTTCTGAGACTCCAGATGAACAGATCTTTTTAACTTCTTCCAACTTATCCACCGGTATGACATTCCATCCCTGCTCTTTAAGAATAAGTGCAATATGCTGAATTATTGCAGATTTTCCGGACCCAGAATTTCCAACCACAGTGATAAGGTTAAGACTTTCAAGTTTTTCTTTAACCACTTCACTAGCTCTTGTAGAAATAAAGGTAATATCGTCTTCTCGCCAATTATCGAGAATTTCCTTTACCAGAGTGTTTTCTGTAACAGATATATCCTTTTAAGATTATTAAGTGTAATAAAAAACAGAATATATGAAATTAAAATGTAATTCATTTTTTTTTTATAAAACCATATAATTGTCCACTAAAATTGTTTTATCAAAATAATCTGAATTTAGTATTGAAACATATTATATTTACATTTACAATGTCTTTGTCCGAGATAAAATTACCAATTGTTAATGTAATTTATTTCATCATGAATGTTTTGGCGCGGTTCCAAAAAAAACACGTGCAGGGAGGGACAACACCTAGAGAGAAGCAGGCTTGGAGCCCGTGGATTGGCGGAATCAAAGCATGTATATTGCAGATTTTTTGAATTCATGAAGATGATCAATGGATTGGCTTGTGTGATAATTTTATGCATAAACGCATTCGGCGTTTATGCAAATTATCACACAAGCCAATCCATTGATCACTTCATAAATTCGAAAAATAAGACAGTTATTCCTTAAATAAGTGCAACATATATTAACTACAAAAAGGTGGGTAATTTAAAGGATTTGGAAATAGAAACGAATGTATGTACTGACTTTAAATTGTGGTTTAAGATGAGGTACAAACAAAAATATGAATGGAAAGGATGCTCAAGCCATAGCATAGAAAAAATATGAGAATGAGATTATTATTTAATGCAAACAAAATAACATCAAATTTCATTGAAAGCAAATTTTTTTTAGATATCTTACAGAAATTTGATTGTTTCACATCGACAGAAATGCAATTTATCGCCCTATCATGATGTAAATTTGAATTCACTTGGAAAAATAATAGTTAACTTGCCAACATGATAAAATTGCACTTTCTTCACTCCAGTAAATCCAAAAAATATACATTACAAATGGATAAACGGGCAGTCATTGATACAAGTTAATATCCACCATATTTATTGACTGCATCAATGTGAATGTTTACCGTATAATGCTACGTTCCCACTGTCGTGCGGTCAGTTACGCACTTCACGGTACATCAATCGTAGTGTTTTTATTGAATTTTATACAAAGATACGAAGAGATGTGTATAGGGGCCTTTTCATACGTTTCGTTACGCTTTCATGCGCTATTCACACGATGGATAAATTTCATGTGATCCGATCTCTGACGATCTAACTACCGTTCGGATAAGATGAATTACGTTCCTATAGGATTATCAAGATTTAGTCGAAAAAGGACCTCGATCTGTGACGAATATCACGATCCAAGTTCTCGATTAGAAAGGTTCTCCCACGTTTTAATACGTTCTCGTATGGTATAGTACGTCCATCGTGCACTCTTGGGCTAATGTGTTATAGAATAACACGTTCATTGCAATGTCTTTCACGATCAGGATCCAGATAGAACAAGCTTTGATATACGATTGTACCCTGACAGACATATATTTGGCTACACTAGGTCTATCATATTTTTTCTATAAAAATTGAACAAAACATAAACATACAATCAATAATAATGGCAGAAATAAAGGTTGATGACAACTTCAAAAACGTGGTGTTTGTATTGTAACTATGGTCATACTGTAGTCAAAGCACAGCAAAAGCAGCAGTAAAGCTGTTTATTCTTTTTCTTTTCTTTTCTTCACTGATAATGCCTCTGATCGAACGGGTTCGGGTCCAGAAGAAGATATGATTTCCCTTCTTTCTTTTTTGTACCTGTTTTAGGTGGCATTTTAAAAATATTTTCCAAAACTCGGACTTTTTAAATTGAATTGGGAAAAAAACGTGTTCAATTTTCTCGTTATTTTTGCATGCTTAAGTATTTGTAATATAGCCTGGTTGTCCGTAACAAAGCGTAAACACTCGTGTCTAATGCGTTTACTTTCATACGTCCGTATCAAATCGTCTCTAAGCGGGATAACACCGTGTCAGCAAATGAGCAGTAGGGCCATGCGAAGTGTTACAGATAGTGACAGGACGTGAGATATCGCAACGAATTGCCATTCTGCGGGATGTTTGTCTTTTCCGAGGTCGATCCCGATGATAACGATATGAAAGCAAGATTTGATGCGTTTACGTACGATGCAGATGAGGTTAGTTACTATGTAGTGGGATTTGATGCAATGATAACGATTAAAATCTAATCGTGTTAATCGTAGAAAAAAGTTTTGATAGTCAAATAAAATTTCACAATCAATACGATAGTCGCGAGTGAACACAAGATTTGTATCGGGTTGATACGAGCACTACGATTTTTCACGTTCGAGTCCCCGATATCAATCGTGGCGCCAATCGTGATATTGGGAACATAGCATAAGATAAATATAGAATGATTTTGTTAAAACAAGATTAAATGAAGTGAACAACTGGGGGTTTCTGACTCTATATCTAGTGGTAGACTAGGCTTTTACAGTAGCCTAGGGATATGAAAGTGTTACATTACTTCCTCAGAGACATATACATCAGTTTCAACACTGGCATGTAAAAACAACATGATACATATTCAGGTTGTAATTTTTTTAGTTCGTGTACAACGCGAACTCTCATAGATTGAATTCATAAATTACGATTACGTTCTTTAACCGATAACAAGACGGATGTTTTTGCAATCAATTGAACATTTTGCAATATTGTTTGAACCATAGTTCCGACGTCTAGTAGGGCATCATGGAAATATTTTTGCTAAGCAAACTTTTGTTCAAACTGCAAAAATCTTAAGGAAACAAATTCCACATGATTATATTGAGAAACACTGATCTCCGCTATATATCTTATATTGTAAATATTTTAATGACTGTATTTATTATAGTCACCTTTGTCTTCGAACTTTAGTTTCAATTCTTGCAAATCCTGCTCCAGAGAAGATATTTTTTTCAATAGAGAATGGCTATTCTTGTATTCTTCCCTAAGTTTTTCTATGAGTGTTGTTTTGTACTCCTCTTCTAGGGCTTGACTTTGAATATTACTCAGTCCATATATATAGTCTATTTTTGTGTATGTTTGCAGTCTTTGGCATACATCAGTTATGACTGACCACGTGTCATCAAACTCTGTCTGTGAGGTAGAAGCCGAGCTTATGTGTCCACACATGTTGTTTCTTATCAATCGTATCCTCTCAATGTCATCGCCGATTGTTATTTCTCTTGCTGACGGCATCGTGTTTCCTCCCCAACTTTTTGTTGGACTAGGAATCTTTGTACATATATTTCTTATTAGTGTATATAACAATGTAATATCAAATTCTTTATAACCATCTGTTTTGGCGCCTATGAGACGAAGTTCTTGCTCATGGCGTATGTTCTTATAAATTGATGATGCTTTCACTTTGTTGTAGACAAGACCAGGAGGTACCTCCATTTCTAAGACATCTCTACAGGCCTGGGTCAATTCTTCGTTTATTGCCATTCCGAGTTTGGCAAACCTCGATCGGCCGCCAGGGTCTGGTCTAGAAGCCATTTTTGGGTTCTTGTTGTTTAATAAACACTCTGAAATGAAAATGACTTAGTTTATCAATTTGATATTTTTGCAGTTTTAAACGGAGACATTACAAAGTTAGGAGATCGTTAATTCTCCTTCTTAAAATTGGTGAACTTGAAAGGAGATGGTATTCATGAGTTTTAATCTAATAGGGACACTACATTTTTTTTTAAATTTATCTGTTTATCTCTTTGAATGCGATACGTTTACCTTGCCCAAGACATTTAAAAGGGTGTGGCTATGGATTTCATATTCCACATGTGTATTTCTTGTTAGAGGACCTTTTTTGCGGTACCCCCAAATTTGACCATGTGGCCTTGACCTTTGCGTTTTACCCAGTTTTAACAAAAGGTTAACCATAGCTGCTATAACTTTTGAATGGTCAAAGCTAAGGCATTCATACCTCAATATGCACAAAGGAAAAAGGCTACATATGGAGGTTTCTATGCAAAATATCTAATTAAATTCCATAATTGCTCTAGCTAACGCACAGAAAATGTTAATGCTTGTTTTTCTAATACATTATTGGTACCCACGACATGTGACAGCCCGTACACAAAATGACGTCATATAATGACGTAAGCGACCTCTACTACACAAGCTAATAAGAAACATCAACAAAATAGCTTCGACTCAGGGGTAAACATGTACCATACTTTGTTTTACAGAAAGAAGGTAGAAAGGATATTCCAAGAATTTAAGATATTGCTTCACAAATATCCGTACTGCGATTATTTAATTACTATTCGTACAGTTTTAAGTTTAAATAGGGTAAACATTCATAGTTCAGTGTAAGTTTCCTAAAATGTTTATTGATTAAGAAAGTTATAGGATTACTGCATCAATTTTATTAATTTTATCTATATTCCACCTTATATTGTACATTGTTTATTTAAAATTAGAAAGGATACGCCCTTGCATCGACATACGTTTTTGATGTGATTTATTTCCTTGAATGGGAGAGAACAATGACGTCATAATGTGTATTTGCATTAATAAACCGTGGGTACTTATATTGTGTTAGAAAATAAATTTGAACTTTCTCTCTACATAAAATATACAACGAATGAATTTTAATTAGCTCATATGCACAGAAGCATCCATATTTAGCCTTAACTCACTTGCGTATGTTTATTGTGACAAAGCTTTTCATTGAGTATGTATTATTGTATTTTGTTTTCGTCGATCTCGAGAATTTTTCAATTTGAATCGTTACCAGTTGCCGGTGGAGAGTTGCAAATGTTGTCCTGTTCTCAGTACTCAGCGCTATTGTGCAGGAAGGGAACTTTTTCGTGCCAGCACCAACCGCGACATAGGACCTCGGTTTATACGGTCTCATCTGGAGAACCAGTTTCCACGTACCACAGTGAGATTTGAATCTCCTTTAATTGTTTAAATTTTTTTCAAAGTGCGTTAAATTTGAGATCAAATCAACGCACATTGAAAACATAATTATTTTCAAAATGAGATAAAATCCACCATAAGTTACTCCTTTTGAAAAAAAATGTGTATGGCTTTTTCAATATTCTTGCAAATCTTAGATATGGTAAATAATTTAACATGTTTGATAACTCTTCGGTGATGAGGTTGCTTTAGGATGTGAAAGTGAGCGATTTTGATTTTTCTATACTTTGAATTTTACTTCGATTCTTTCTTATGATTTTCTTTTACTGTACTTATCATAACATAGGCATCGGTACCAGTGTGGTGGGAGTTGGACATACAAATATTTACCAAAGATATTCAAAATAAAAGCATTGAAAAATTGGGTTTACCTTAGGATGGGGGTGGGTTTTCGTGGGGTTCTTCTTTCAAATTGCTAAAGACGGCTATATAAAATGTATAAGAAAAAAGAGTTGGTCTATGAGTCTTTCTATTCGTCTTCTCATTTTGATAACTGACACTTCTTTCACCAGTAATCTTACTGGACAGAGCTTCTATACCAAAACTTGGGAAAATCTGAACTACAAATCTTCTAATGTTGTCTATGGAATAGAATGTAATGTGTGTGGACTTATTTATGATTGTGAAAGCAAGGGATCGCTTAACAAAAGAATATCAGGTCATCGATTTCAAATAAATCATGGTGGTCAGCAGCTTTTCTTTAAACATTTTTATTCACCTGATCATTCTATTTATCAATGAAAGTTAGAATTCTGGAAAAGATTTATCACCACGCAAATATTCCGTCGTTGAGTACACCTTTCCGTAGACAACGTGAAGAAGTTTGGATTAGGAAACTAGGAACAGCCTTTCCCTATGGATGTAATGACAATGTCGATAGTGTTGGAAATCTTTCAAGCCCGCAGTGTAATAATATAAATGTAATGGGACTTTTTAACAATACGCAGAGACGTAAGCATAGTCATGGACATCGTTCGTACAATAAACCTGCAATACACGACGTCTCTTTTGATTCATTACTACTTTATGTAAATCAACAGCTAGGTCTACATCATATTCGAACCAAACTTTACCCTGTCCCTTTGAAACTTTTAAATAGTCTTCTTGAAAAGACCAAGGAACATCCAAATTTAGATTCCTCGACACCTTAATATAGGCTCGGTTCTGTGATAATGGATATTGCACATCAAAGGCTTTTTAAACCCGCACGTTTCACGGAAGAAAATGCAGCTAAAACAATCCGTCTTTTCCTTAATTAAACTTCAATATGCCAATAAGGGAATTGACGCGGTTAATATAAGTAATATTAATCACAAAAGGGTCCAGTCTTGTATTCCACCATATTTCAAGTTAAAGACTACGCCTTGTATTTCCTACAAATATACATCGACCATTGCTTCCAAACTTTTCAATTACAAAAACACTTTACATGGCCTGGATATCGACTATCTGAAAAATAATCCCCTTTCGTGTTCATGTTCTTCTTCGTCCTATAACAATAGTCCTGCTGGACACGTTATTACAGGTGACGTAAAAAGAGTTCGTAATGAGGACCTTAGATCACTTATTTTAAAAGGTCTTAAATATAGGGAACCCCAATCCTTCAACTGGCGTCGGAATTTCATAAATATTATGGATTGTGTTGAAAATTACGCCAGACGATGGGCTAGATATGAAAAAGAAGACATTGACACCTTGTCAGAATGGATTAAATGTATCAGATCCATGTTAAAGTCACGTATTAAAAGATTGAGGGGCAAAATAAAAACCATCTATCCTTCTGTGTTCAATAAACCAGAAGTGAAAAAAAAATTAGATAGAGTACACGATCAGTACGTACTGGTTCCTGCCGACAAAGCAGGTAACAACATTGTCTTCGTTTGTAAGGCTCATTATATATATTGCATTCTAGAAGAACTTGGATTTAATTCTACTGGTGGTAAGCCTACTAATACATAAACTTCTCTTTCTAAGGAAGAAATTCTTCAAAATCACCTGTCAGTTTTGAATACTTTTAATATTCCACAGAGCCAAAATGAATTTGAACTACCTTATATATATTGGATTCCGAACCTTCATAAGAATCCTTACAAACATAGATACATTGAAAGTTCCAGTAAATGTTCAACCAAGCCTCTTTCGTTACTTTTCGCTAAAATTTTGACAGTAGTGAAGGAAAACCTTCAAGAGTATTGCACAACTATATATTCAAGAAGTGGTGTAAATCAGATGTGGATACTTAAAAATTCTAAAGAACTTTTGGACAATTTGAAATCACAAGACTTTACAAAAATCAACACCATAAAAACTTACGACTTTTCAACTTTACGCAGGTAGGTTGAGGTTACAACCAAATATTCTACTTGCCTATATTATATGACGTCATAGTAAGCTATATGACGTGAAATTTTGAGATAACAATTTCTTATTATCGATATATAAGATTGATTTGAGATCGTAAAAATCATTCAAAATATGCAGAGGCATTATACGAACAGAATTTTGTCGTTTCTGGGTTTCTGTAGTTATCACAGGGGTTAAATACAAAATCCGTGACGTCATAACTGTTGATCATGCAGTAGCAGAGTGAAAGTGAAACGTAACGAGAATTCATGTAAACAAACACAAGAAAACGGAGTTTAAAAGCTTTAGAATGAATATCATGTGTGATTCATGTGGGATTAAAGCTTATGAATAAGGTATGGTAATATATTTTTACAATTTCTTCGTAGAATTAAAGTAGGGAGGGTGTTTACTTGCCGATCATCCTTTCCTTTGTCGTTCGTTACTAATAAGATGCAAAAGTTCAACACTACGCCGCACACTTTGAAACTTAATTTTTGTTTCTATCTAAAGTTCTTATTCAATTGTTTTTGAAAAGTGCTGCTAGAATCGTATGGTTTACGTAAGGAGAGTAGGATTCTAGCAGCACTTTTCATGGTACATAGATGTTTTAACATAATTATTACTACAAATTGAAATGAATTATCCCCAAGGTAGTGTTGAACTTTTTACTTTTTCATTAAGACATATTTTCTAATTATAGACGTCACGTAGTGACGTCGTGGTGAAGTGCTTCATGTAGTAATAGTCCCATTGAAGTCTATAGAATGCATAATTATAACAAAAGTTTTAAGCTTGACTTTTCCGATTTATTAGTGTAACCTTATTATAAAAAAGTCTTAATTCGCCGAATTCTGGTCCATGTGCTGCCTTAACATACCCGCGTATACACAACAAATCCCCATGACAAATTAAAATCCAGGATTTTTGATATCACTGACAGCTGCTTCTTAAACAAAAATGGAACTCGTCAGTTTACTTACCTCGTCATTGGTCATTTGAAAGATTATTTTGTTAAAACAGTTTCTGATTGCACACATAAGTACTCTGAAGTTGACATCAAGAAGATGCTTGAGTTTCTGATTGACAATATCTTTGTGGTTTTTGGAGACCAGGTATTCCAACAATCTATTGGAATTCCCTTGGGTACAAATTGCGCTCCGTTTTTAGCAGACTTATTTTTATATTCATATGAAGCAGAATTTATGCAAAATCTTTTACGTGAAAAGAAGAAAACACTTGCTGTGGCCTTCAACTCGACATTTAGATAAATCGACGACGTATTGTCAATTAATAATGATAATTTCCATTCTTACGTCGACACGATATATCCTGGTGAGCTTGAGATAAAAGATACCACAGAGTCCGACACTTCTGCTTCATACTTGGATATTTTACTTGAAAAAGACACTTATGGTAATCTAACAACCAAGCTATATGATAAACGTGATGACTTTAACTTTTCTATCGTCAACTTCCCTTACTTATGCAGCAATATACCTTCATCACCTGCATACGGAGCATTTATATCTCAGTTGATTCGATACGCAAGGGCATGCTCTACGATTGAACAATTTCTTAAACGAGGTAAATTATTGACAAGCAAGTTGATGAAACAAGAATATCAACAGTCTCGTTTAACGTCATCATTTCGTAAATTTTATGGTCGATACAAAGACCTTGTCAGCAAATACAATTTATCATAGAATGAAATGCTGACTGACGTTTTTCATACCAATTGTTAGTCCTTTATTTATACACTGAATTGACCACGGATTTTTTCCGTTATTTCCTGATTATGACAACGAGCACACGGCGGGTGTGACCGGTCGGCAGGTATATTTGTTTAATGGACGTTGAGATTGAATACTGTTCGTTATTTCCATATCCTTCTTCTCCATATTCTCAATAAGGTTAAATGACTACATGTACAAATGAAACGTTCTTCAAAAATTGTTAATATTATAATGAAAATGAATCTTTCAATTACCTAATTCTTAGTCTAGATTTTTTTTACATGTAAAATGTTCAAAGTGCGTTAACTGTCCCAATTGTAAAGTGCATTGAGTGTGTTCCAAATTTAACACACTTTGAAAAAAGAAAAAAAAAATTAATGTGCTTTGCTTTTGTCCCAATTTTAACGCACTTTGAAAAACATTTTTAAAATGCAGAATTCTTTTTCAAAGTGTTTTGCCACACTGATGTTTTAAAATATCCGCGTATGGCACTTACGGAAGGGAATCACTGCCAAAAGTCTATGTACAGGGTGTCCCAAAACATATGTTACACTTTATATCACCTATAACCTTATCAAATTAATAGCATTTAGAAAGATATTTTTTCAACTTCTAATGTATTACCATACATTTAATCTGACTGACAATTTTTTGAGAACTTTTTATTTAAGAATCAAGTAATAATGATGTCCTAATGTCGTCATCATATTTTGATATGGAACCATCAGACGAAGAGCTGGTAGAAATTGTAAAATTTTTATTTATTATCGGTCTAAAATTGCTACTTCAGTCATTAGTACCATAATAAAACAACATCTTGTTCTGAAGGTCCTCTACATAATTCTAATTTACATGTTAATGAAGGTATTTGAAGATAAACTGTTAGAATATATGTTGTTTTTACAGCTTGTTGAATGAAAACCTCAGGGATTGTGTTCAAACTATTTCAATTTAATGGACGTCATTTATAATTAACATGCTGATAAATGACAAGATATTCTAAGGAAAAAGTATTGATGATTAATAAGGAAATTGTGGCAACCGTATGCTTCACAAAAAAAAAATTATAACAATTTTATTATATACTTTAAATTTCATTATTGTAACTTGAGACATAAAATTTTTATAACGTTTTAAAAGTGTAACATATGTTTTGGGACACCTTGTATATTGCTTTTATTCTTATTCTGCCTACTTCTTTATGCTTTGTTATTATTGTAATTAAATGTCACTTTATTGTTTTCATATTTGTCTTTATTACATTTCACTTTGACTTCTATCCTTCTTCATTTCGCCCTTACTTCTATGTAACTTTATTCTTGTAAATTCATTTTACTTTGTATTTCTTTTTAACTGATATAGTTTCTTAAATGATTATCTCTTTTACGAATGTGAATTCAATCACACATAGAATGAAGCGTATTCAATGAAGACGAATACAAGTTGTCAAAATTTAGTACTGCATTATACCGCTAGGTGGCAGGGTTGTTCGCTACGAGGGAATGGCATTATCGGGTACATACCTGAACTTATAACACACATCATTTAAAAATTTAAGCTCGATTGATAAAGTATTAAGGTAGAAAATCTCGAATAATCCCGGCCCGGGTTTGCTTACATGTACTTAGTTTTACAAACACACGTAGCGAACAACCCTGCCACCTAGCGTTATAATGCGGCACTAAATTGTGACACTTTGTATTCGTCTTCATTGAATATGCTTTATATTATGTCTGATTGAATTCACGCTCATAGAAGAGATAATCATTTAAGAAACTGCATCAATTCAAAAGAAAGTAGAATGAATTTACAAGAATAAAGCAACATAGAACTAAAGGCAAAATGAAGTCAAAGTGAAATGTAATAAAGACAAATATGAAAACAATAAAGTGACATATAATTACAATAATAACAAAGCATAAAGAAGTAGGCAGAATAAGAATAAAAGCAAGATACATAATTTTTTGGCGGTAATTCCCTACCATAGGCACTACATATACAAGAAACACATATTGACGCAAGGGTCAAAAATTGGCCGCAACTCAATTGGTCCTTTCATTGAAGCAGGCCGAATTTTGAATGCTTTATCTTATTTGTTATAATTGTTTTTTTTTTATTTATCTGTTAATCAATATGATATTAATTATTAATATGCGACATAACAGGATTTTCCTCCATACGTAATACATGTACATTACTACATGTACGTATAAGAACCATCTCTCTCTGAAGTTTGATGGTTTTTAAGTAGTTTTATTTTTTATTTTTAAAACTAAAGTTTAAAGTCATATTAACCATAAAGATATATAGTTTTACTTTAATAAAAACGAAACAAATATGTGGGGCTCTTAGCTCGCCATCAGATCATGTTACAACCCCCCTCAATCACTCTACATCCCCTTCTACAATTCTCCTCTTAAGCTTGCTATCATAATATAATATATCATATTATTATAAGGTCTATATATATTCCCTATATAATCTATACAAGCGCAAACAATTCATAACACTGTATATTCACCGGATTTTAGGTCGTATTCACCGGAGAGGCATTGCGCGTGCAACGGCATTGTGACGTCACAATCTAAAAATCAAACAAAATTGTAAACAATGGTTTCAACGGCCGCAGAGAGCTACGTATCTGAGCAGGAAAACAAATTATTCAAACCTATTTTAGGATTTTTTTAACATTTGGACATTAATATTTGGTCTTAAACATAGCGAAACTCAGAAAGGAAATCACGGAGGTTACAAAATGGAGACTTTATTTTTATTTTCAACGATGGAAGATCGCAGAGGAAAATGATGTCATCATAAAATAAAACAATTATGGACTCTTTTGGTGTTGAATGGGGTTTGTTATTCTTATTCTTTGTTACTCGCCTCGGTCAATATGAATATTTTTCAGGTAAATAACAAACCATATTCAACACCAGAAGAGTCCATAATTGTACAATATTGTTTTTTCTGCCGATGTTATTAATTATGCGACCACATTTGTTGAAAAACGGAAGTTACATATTTAACATAGCGACCATGGACCTGATTGTGTGCGCTTTTCCAAGGATCTAAATCTCAATCTCACTTACACTTAATGCTTGAAATTAGTTTCAATCCATAATGAACTATGATTGGTGAATTACAGTAGAAAAATCATTTTAATCTGCACAGTAACGTGAATACTATATTTATGTTAAAATTGTTAATATAACACGTCTGTTTCGTATCATCTGATATTCTGTAGACGAATTTATTTTTACGTGTCTAAAATTCATTGTTTTTTCTTTAGAAAGCTACCATTCTTGTTGGTTTTAAATTCACAATAAATAATTTATAAATATTCAGGCGCTATGCCTGATTGGGTATAAATAAAATGAAATAATAATCACGATGGTATTAGTTTCAAGAATATTATGAATTTTGAACAAAGTAAAATTAAAAACAACACAATATATTCCACTTTTACAGTATTTCAGACGACATGTTAGTTGAGATGTGGGCTGCCCTCAATTACATGTTTTCCAAATAACAACACGAAGGTCTGCTAAGAGAAGTGGATGTAGGCGATAGCCTGTCCACTTCTCTAAAGAGAATACCAATAGTATCACAGAATGTAACTGTGTTTATTATAAACATGTATCAAAAACTTGCTTATACTTTCTTACTTTGAATATTCTTATAATTCTCCATGTTAAAATATTGTAGCAAAATGGCGGTAGTTATTGATTTTTATTTTCATCGTTTAAAGCTGTACCTGACCAATAAACATTTCGCTTTGTAGACTTAAACATGAGTCATTTCCCTACTTTTTTATACTACCAGGATACTTACAGATTCTTAAAGCATAATCCAAGCAAAAATACCCAAAACATGGTTTCATAAGAATAATCCATTTTGTACATTTGATAATGTGTGTAAGAGGAAATGTAGGCCAGACGCCATTCATGATATTTGAGATCGGTATTTGCGGTTTTTAAATCTAGAGTGAATAATCGAATACCCACTGTACTGGATGGATAGGCTTTTTAAATAACCATGTTCAAGCGAAAAGATCGACTTTATTTTTGCAATACATTGTACTGAGTGAATACAAGAGGCCCACGGGCCTTATAGGTCACCTGAGTATCATGTAACAACTTTCCAGCGATTGTATTTGGTTCGTGTTTTAATCCAAAAGCCATGAAATTCACAAATTTTGAAAGAGGCACAACTGCTTATCAAAGGGCAGATTTCAAAGCATTTATTTATTTTTAGTCATAGTACCCTCCTGGTACCCCTGACCCAGCGGGCCTGAAATTATTTATTTTGAAAGAGACCCCTTTCTTCATTATAAGGTCAGCATTTTTTTATGTTTAGTTTTAGTTATGAACATGAGAATAAAAAAGTACCGAAGGAGAAAGAAATCAAAAAATTTTTGCTAAATCAATTATCAACATTTGTACATTCTTTTTATGCTATCCCAACAGGCTCCTTACCACTGGACAAGTAATGCTTACAAATAGGAAAGTAGAACATTTAATTGCTTATTTCATCATCTGCCAGTTTGGGCCAGTTACAGTCCCTGAAACGTTTTACTTTCCCATTTTTCCGTTCGCTCACCGTTCGTTCACCGTTCGTTCAGCGTGCGTTCACCGTTCGTTCAGCGTGCGTTCACCGTTCGCTCTCCGTTCACAGTTTTGCGTTCACCGTTTACCGTGCGCTCGCGTTCACCGTTCACAAAACGTTCACCGTTCGCTCTTCGTTCCGTTTAGTTTGCGTTCACCTTGCGTTCACCGTTCACTTATCGTTCAGTCTTTATTGTCATTCGGAACTCCGAAGTGAAAGGACTTATCTTTTTGATGGTAAGGATTTACACGTTTTTAAATTAAATAACTAAGATATCGTGTTTGAAGAATAATTATTTCAAAGCAAAAAGTATCTACGATATATATATTTCTATTATTATAACTTAGCTGTTACTTTATCCATTTTTCCCTTGAAAACAGAACATACATGTAAGTAGAACGATGCTAAAATATTAAAATTTAAATAAGGGCAATGTCCCTAAACAAATACTTATAGCGCGGCATTTCGTTATAATATAAAAGACGACAAAAAATCGTTAATAGATTAATAATAATCCAAGTCTTTTACAAGACAAGAATACACGAAAAATATGTCTAACAAGTTTTTAAAGAAAAAAAAAACAAAAACATGCTAGAACTATATATATGTATGAGAATTATGAATAGTACTACAGATATTCAGTTAATTAAATATATATAGAGCGAATTAAATTGTTAGTGTGATTTTGAATTTTAGAAAAGACAAACTGTTTAAAATAAAATACAATAGAATTTTTGGTTCTACATCACATATATAAAGTGTATCATTACAAAGGAAAAAAACCTTCCTTCAAGTAACTAAATATGAGTTTGCCATTCAGCATGCTTAACAGCCCCCCCCCCCCCGGCACCCTTTCTCCCGAAATCAAATTCTTAGTTAGTATTTTCAGTATATATTAATTAATATTCAATGTGTATTGTACATGTAACACAGAAAAAAATATTCTATATATATACAAACATCAAAACAGTCATTACATGTATATACATACATGTGCCGACAGTGGTATTTTGATTTGGCAGGGATTATGTTTTAAATTCAATTTCAAACTTAATCCTTCCAGGTAAATACATGTATTGCAATTATTTATTCATTTTTTCCGTAGGAAAGCGAAAATCAATTTTAGAAATGATGTAAACAAAATGTTTAAACTTCTCGGGAATACGAAGTGACTCTTTGACTTCGGCATGTTCGGTGAAGCGAGATTTAAACACCTCCATTGTGTCGAATTATTTTGATTGACAGGACAAGCACGTGCACTTGGAGTGAATCGTTTGAACGTGAAAAAAAACGATGCTTACTGTCAAATGGATTTGTTAATAAAAAAAATGATTACTTTGACTGCCTGGAATATTAAAAAAAAAAATAATATATGAATTTTCATTCGATGCAACAAATCTCTCTCTCTCTCTCTCTCTCTCTCTCTCTCTCTCTCTCTCTCTCTCTCTCTCTCTCTCTCTCTCTCTCTCTCTCTCTCTCTCTCTCTCTCTCAAGTTTCTATCGCTATTACATTTGTTATGTTAAATAAAAACTATGACAACATATTTATTATTTATTTAGTTCTGAAACTTTAATCTATCACAAATAATTTGAATGCTTCTATCCATTATCTTGTCCGAGTATAATCATGGTCGGGAAATGTCTTCAGATATACATTTACATGTAAAACTTAGCTTAGAAAATAACCAGACAAATTAAAAATAACTAATAAATATATAATATTATTGCATAAAATTTTTTAATACGAGTGAATGGTGCAATATGTCAACAGACCTTTATAAATTAATAAAAAAAAAAATGGTATTTTACACGGAATCGCCGTGACATCGAAATATATATTATTTAGTTTGAATCTAATAATTCATTCTGTAAGTATAGTAGTTTTCTCCTCTGAAGTCCACATTATTTTAATAGTCAAAAGAATAAGCAGATTTATTTTATTAGTAAATTAATTTTAACTTTTATACGACAGGTGTTCGGTAACAAACACACATGTTTTACGGCAATAAAAATCGTGTTATTAAAATATTGATTTAAAACATCAAACGTATGTGCAGAAAAAAATGTTTCAATTATTTATTCACTTATTTATTTATTGTTTATTTATATATTAGCATCTAACATTAGAATATAACAGAATAATTTAAATGCAAGGAAAAAATCTGAGGCAATCCGAATAAATTTTTCATCTTGCGTTCACCGTTCGTTCACCGTTCACCGTTTGCGCTCCGTTCGCGTTCTGCGTTCACTCACCGTTCTCCGTTCACACATCGTTCACTAAGTTGCGTTCAGCGTTCACACACCGTTCGTTCACCGTTCGCTCTGCGTTCGTTCACCGTTCGTTCACCGTTCATTCAGCGTTCGCTCACCGTTCAGGTGGGAAAGTAGAACGTTTCAGGGACTGTATATAAATTTTGTGACGTTGGTCAAAATATATTTTTTAAAAATCAACTCTTTAAAAGTCTTTAAATATATCTTCATTTTTTAAAAATGTGTTAGGTGGATGTGTAGACATTGACTCATTGTTCTAAAATTTACTTGATGCCTAAAATTATAATTCCTATCATAAAACAGACAGGGAGTATTGGGGAGTAGGGTGATACAAATGATACTACATGCCTGTATATATTTGTATATTCTTGCCTTTTAATAGTTGATTTTTTTTTATTTCTTCAGGTTATTGTTTATTTCTTCCTCGAATGGACTTTAACTTCTCCCATAGTTTTATTCATTACATCTGATGCATAAGCAACCCTTTTCTGAAGAATGATGCTTAGACTGTAAGCTATAACAGAGACCTAAACAATGTCTCTGGCAATATGCAATAGCTACCACGGGCAGTTTACAAACCTGGGGGAGGAAAATAATTTACAGACACTGTCTGTGACAGATACTTTTGAAACGAATACATAATTATCTCACCAGCATGTCATTGTGCAACAAAGTCGTCAGCATTTTATTTGTCCTTTAACGGGTGAAACGTTTTGAATGACACTCGTATCGATGAATTTTACACTAAACCAAGCTATCTTCTAGTTCTCAGATCTAGCTTTGTTTACCCGCCGTTTCATCTAGATAAAACCGAAAGTGCGAGTTCGTAAGTTTGAAATCTCAATCCCGACTTAAATTTGACATCGGAAAGAATTTTTTAAATTTTTTTTCTGAAAATTCAAAACCTTGAGCGGAGGGTTTGTAAAACTGAAAATAAAATAAACCCTGGTCTTAAATATGTAATTATATCATTGGCATATTAACCAGGAGCAAAGGATAAGATGTTCAAAAATTCATGCATTTCACTATATAATCATTAGAACCCCACCCTAACACAAGAACCCCTGACCCTGGGGACATAAAATTCACAATTTTGGTAGAGGCACTCTTGTTCATCATAACAACGTACTTAGTTAGTTAATTTAATATCCAGGAGCAGAGAAGAAGATTTTCAAAGAAATAATGCATTTTCACTACCTACTTAGTGAGCCCCGCCCTAGCACCAGAACCCCTGACCCCAGGGCCATGAATTTCACAATTTTGGTAGAAGACTCATTGCTAATTACAATCATGCAAACAGTTTGACTGCTTAATGTCCAGGAGTAAAGAAGAAGATTTTTAAAGATTGCATTATTCTTGGTGGTTTTGGCCCCACCCCTCAGGCCCCAGGGGGGCAGGGATCATGAAATTCACAATTTTTGTTCCCCTTTACCCATAGATGTTTTTTGCCAAATTTGGTTGAAATTGGTTCAGTGGTTGCAGAGAAGCTGAAAATGTTCAAATAATAACGCACGACGCACAACGCACGACGACGGACGAAAACGGATAGCAATAGGTAACCTGAGTTTACTCAGGTGACCTAACAAGAGTCCCAGGGCCACAGTGCTCACCTGAGCACATCAGGCTTGAATTTACTCTACCCCCTCCAGGCGTTCATCATTTGAACAAACTAGAATCTACACTACCTAAGGATGATTCCATATAAATATCACTAATCAATGCTTTGAAGTACTTGAAAAGAAGATTTTAAAAGGTTTCCCAATATATCCCTGTGTAAAATTTGGGTCGGCCATTTTGGCCCCACCCTAGCCCCGGGGGTCAAGATTTGAACAGACTTGCATCTACACTACCTGAGGATGATTTCACATGAGTTTCATCTTTCCTGGCAAAGGGGTTCTGGAGAAGAAGATTTTTTTTAAATGCCATTAATTTTTAACAAATTCATGATTATCTCCCTTTTGAAAAGGGCATGGCCCTTCATTTAAACAAACTTGAATTCCCTTCACCCAAGGATACTTTGTGACAAGTTTGGTTGACATTGGCCCAGACGACAACGACAACGACAGACGAAGGACAAATTTTGATCAGAAAAGCTCAATTGAGCCTTCGTCTCAGGTGAGCTAAAAAGCTGATTTAAGATATGATAACAAATACAAGTGCTTTGTTTAAAAGTTAGCATTACATTAGCATAAGCTTTAACATATTTTCATAACAAGTATACATATACTTGTAATTGCTATTTAATTGATTACTAAAAATTTTTGTAAGCATGATTACTTCTTTATTTCTTCATGAATGCAATGGTGAAAAAGAAGTGTATAAAATCGTGATATTTGATCATATCAATTAAAAAATATTAAACTTATGAAGTTGTTTCGCACTAATAATTTTTACATGAAATAAAATTTTGTAAAACCGCCTATTACATAAAGATGTTTAAATGGCTATGTCCATTGATTCCTCTCATACACTTTATTCAATGAATAGGATGGGTGCACATAAGCTATAGGATTTGGGCCCCAATGTTTACGCAATATAGAATTACAGAGTTCATAAACTGTATGTTTTATAGGTAAAAGTCTTATCCTTACTACACTACATATAAAATATCCTTCAATATATTTATTGTCGCATGTCGTATATGAATCACTTAAAAAAAGCACATAACCCAAATGTTATTAAAGGAGAAGTACATATGCAAGATCAATCAAACCACAAATTAGAGTGTTCCAAAAAGCGCATAGTGGTTTATTACTGTTGTGAGATTTCACTATATTTTCATCTCTATTTTTCCTCCATTTCATTGGATTACATATTTCCTATTTATGGCGAAAGTTATGGTGTGTAAAACAAACATTTATTGGAAATAAATTTACATTTTAAAAATTTTATGTATGTTGATACTTTGTAATAATGCGACCCGCTTTTTAAAACGGAAGATACATTTTTATATAGCAACTGTAGATTGTGTTTTCTTTCACTGAGGTCTAAATTTCAATTTCTCTCATACTAACAATTTATGCTTGTAATAACTTTTAATCCTCATTGAACTAGGAATGTTGAAATTACGGTAGAAAAAAATCAATTCAGTATGAATAGTAACAGATATGCTATATTTTTGTTAAGATTGTTTAAGGAATCATTTTCTAGCTAGTATAGTATGCCATGGCATCAACATTGGTGGGAAACATGGGATAATTTGCATAACGGAAGATGTCCAGTGCATACTATACTAATTAGACAGTGATTCGTTATATTTCTATTTCATTGTAAAATAGAATTGTAGATTGAGACTTTAGAAATGTATAATAAGATTTAAATTACACGAGGATTCCTATCCAAATTTTCAATTGTCTTTGCCCACTGACGTCAAAAAATGGCAGCCACATGAGATATTCATGCATATTCTGCCTACTTAGCCGCAGAATCAGAGACAGATATGCAATAGATTTGCATGCATATTAGGCCTACTTAGCTCCTGACCTATTGACCTGCCTGAATTATATCCCGGTAGAATTGATTTGACATTAACTCCGCTAATTTTCAAATAGTTATATATCACAGAGAGAAAAAACTAGAAATTGTAATATTAATACACAATATGCCTGTTATGTTTAATCAGATATGTCGTACTGTAGACGTTTTTAATATCACGTGTCTAAAATTTCATGGTTTGTTAGAAAGTTATCTTTCATGGTACTTTTAAATTCAAGGTGAATAGTTTATAAATATTCAGGCACTGTACGTGTGTTTGATATAAATGAAGTGAAATAAATGTCACGATGGCTTAAAGTTTACAAAAATGATTAAATCCTTAACAAAGTAAAATTAGAAACACCGTATTATATCCCACCACTACAGTATTTCAGACGACATGTTTATTGAAGTGTGGATCGCCTTCATTTTCCATGTTTTCTAGATAAACAATTCGAAGGTCTGCAAAGAAAAGTGGATGTAGGCGATAGCCTGTCTACTACTCTAAAGAGTATACCAAGAGAATCACATCATATAACTGTGTTTATTATAAACATGTATCAAAAAAGTTGCTTATACTTTCCTACTTTGTATATTCTTATAGTTCTCCGTTAAAACACGTTCTAGTAAAATGGCGGTAGTTATTGATTTTTTTCATCGTTTAAAGCTGTACCTGATCAATAAACGTTTTGCTTTGCAGATTTTATGTGAGTTATTTCCCTATTTTTTCCAATTATATAAATACTTACAGTTTCTTTAATCATAAATCAGGTGAAAATATCCAGAACATGCATGGTTCCTACAAATAATCCTTTTGGTACATCTTGATAATTTGTGTAATAGGAAATATTTACGTTAGACTCCATTGATGATATTTGAGATCGGTATTGACGGTTTTTAAATCTATAGGCCTAGTGAATAATCGATTATCCACTGTACTGGATGAATAAGTTTTTTGTACCTCTGTTCAAGCGAAAAGATTGTTTGTATTTTTGCAATATAATGTACTGAGTGCATAAAAACTGATTTTAAGATATGATAACAAATACAAATACTTTGTTTAAAAGTTAACATAAAATTAGCATAAACGTTAACATAGTTTCATTACAAGTACCCATGTTCTCGTAATTGCTATTTATTGGATTACTTAAAATTCTTGTAAGCTTGATTACTGCTTAATTTCTTCATGAATGCAATGGTGGAAAAGAAGTGTATAAAATAATGATCTTTGAACGTATGAATTAAAAAAAAATATTAAGCTTACGATTTGTTTCTCACTAATAATTTTTACATGAAATAAAATTTGATAAAACAGCAAATTACATAAAGATATTTAAACAGCCATGTCCATTGATTCCTCTCATACACTTTATTCAATGAAAAGGATGAGTGCACATGATCTTTAGTTGGGCCTCAGTGTTTACACAAAAAAAAATAGAGTTCATAAACATTTTGTTTTACAGGTGAACGTTTTTTTTCATGATTTATTTTTTAAAAAAAGTGTCAATTCGTCGAAAGTTGATTTGTGTGCTGCCTAAACATGTCCGCGAAAAATACTACATACACTGTATATATTATATCCTTCAATTTATTTATTTTCGCATTACGTATATGAATGGGTCAAAAAGCACATAACCCAAATGTTATTAAAGGCAAAGTACATATACAAGATCAATCATACCATAAATTACACGGTGTATAGGCATAACGGACCCTTTTCGTTGAAACGGATACTTTCCGATAAAAGCAACGGACAATTTCCGATGAAACTACCCTCGAACCAACACATGCTCAAGAATTCATGTGTTTTGAAACTTAAATCTTTGGCAAACCAGTAAATTATACATTCCACGGAATGTGGCTGACGATGATCTTGGACGTGAAAGTCAGTTTTGTTTTCATTTTACGGAGATACATTTTCTCTGTCGTACACCAGTGGTTCATCAATATTGACAAGTCTTTTGGACAGAATTTGTTAATAAATTGGCGGTATTACAAGTAGCATATGGGCATATCATTTAGAGATTAAGATTTCAATATCTGTGCGTTCTGATGTTTTTGTTTTCACTGTGTTTTAGATTTTAAAAAAGTAATTTTTGGCGAAGTTTTATAGTAACGGACACTTTATGATTTGGAAAAGGGCACGTTCAGCTCATCGCTTATTAAACGTAAGTTTCTATGTTTTAGGTCCTGATCAAATCCCAAATCTCTGGACAGTAACTCCGTATGAAATATATTTATAAATTTTTATTTTAACAACAGGTCTACTGAAAAATTGGATATAAAAAGAAATATTACCCCGATATAACTCAAACACTATCAGAATAGATGGATCATATCTGTTCAAAATAAATTCGTTGATAAATAAAACCCGTAAGATTTCACAGATTATATTCTTGATAATGTATATCAAGATATTTAAAATGAATCATTTAATGCAAATTAAATTTTTCTTTCTATAAAATTAAAATATATAATTATGTATTCATACAAATGATGTTACTTTATATATATATATGTTACACTCATATAATTATCTGTTACTGTGGCCAGCTTTAAAAATTGTTTGCTTGACCTCTCCCGCATCTTTTCTAACCAAGGGTTTCTGATACGCTTCTCTCCTTATAAAGGAGTAGCCTGTCAGAAACCCTTGGTTAGCAAAGATGCCTCTAAACTTAGTCCAACTCAGGCCCTTTTTAACTTCCAGAAAATCGAAGCATAACTTTTTATGTAATCTGGTAAATATATTTAAGAAATTACGCATTGAAATCGAAAATTTTTCAGAATGCTTTTCTCACCCATACCTATCCACCCTTTCTTTCATTTTGAGTCGGAAAAAGGTAAGAAAACATTATTTTGAAGGTGGCAAGAAATGTTCATTTTCAAGATATACAATTTGAAATAACATTATTAAAGAGAAGTTCTATTAGAAAATAAATTAATACCGGTATTTAGCGGTACACCTTTGTCTCGCATTTCATGACATTTTTTTTAGGATAAAAGACGGTATCAAATATTAAATTCACACTCGAGCCCCCCCCCCCCCCCCCCCTCCCCCCAAAAAAAACAACTTAATTCACATTTGTTAGTATGAAATGTTGTATGTTGATCCAAAGTAAACTTCGTAAAATACATATATAGTATTGGGTGGGTAGTTTTTTACACGTTAATACACGTTAAAAATTTATCCTACCCCCCCCCCCTTAATTTTTTCAAAGATGCAAGTTTTTCAAGTTTTGTTTTTTTCCCTTCCGTTATTATTTTCTCTTTATTATCATTCTTTGCATGTATATCCTCTTCCTTATATTAAGTATCTTGATCATTCGTCTATTTTTTATATACCCCCCTTTTTTCTTTCACGTGTATAACCCAGAGCAGCAAGAGTGAGAGGGAGAAGTATCCATGAGATGAAACTTTACATAATAAACAAATATACAGTAAAAGACTATTCTCCGAAAGAGGGGGCACTAAGACCTTATAAAAAATTGATAGATTAAAAGTGCATGTTTAACTTTTATTTATCCGTTATTTCCTGATTATGACAACGAGCACACGGCGGTTGTGACCGGTCGGCAGGGGATGCTCACTCCTCCATTGCACCTGATCCCACCTCTGATGTTTCGGAGGTCCGTGTTTGCTCTGCTCTTATTTTGTATATTTGTTTATTGGACGTTGAGATTGAATACTGTTCGTTATTTCCATATCTACCTCAAAGTCAAATAACAATGCAAGAATAGAAAGTAAAGTTTGGTTACAGAACTTCTTCTCTGGATATGTAGGAGATTTCTGACAAGTCAAATAAAAAAGGGAGTTTTAAATAAATAGTCTAATTAGTAATATGTGAGATAATTTTTCAAATGATAGCTTAACTGAATAGCATCTGAAAAGGTCCGGTGCCAGAAAATGCATTTATTAAAATTACTGCAATGCTTCATGCTTCATAAGCATTGCTGGGTTTCTTATATTCACAAGAACACATCAATATTCAACTTATAGTATAATATTAACGATTTAACGCAAAAATCTACAATTGGAGGGGCCTTCGTCTGCGCGATGGCTTGTTTGGTCAAATAAAAACGTTTCATGAGCTAAATAGGAAAATGCATGGCAATAAACAATAGCTTACTAAGGTATATCAATATCGCTGATATTCCGTGGAAGCAAATTTACACTCACTAACCCTTTCCTTTTTTTAAATGAACTCATTTTTGTCGAGGACTCCATTGTTGTTTTGAAAATTTAGCAGAAAGTATCCGTGACTTCTGCTGAAAGGGTCCGTTTCAGCGGAAAGGGTCCGTTATGCCTATACACCGTGAATTAGAGTGTTCCTAAAGCACATAGTGGTTTATCACTATGATAGTTATAATATTCAATTTATAGTATAATATTAACGATTTAAGGCAAAAATCTACATTGGAGGGCCTTCGTCTGCACGATGGCTTGTTTGGTCAAATAAAAACGTTTCATGAGCTAAATTGGAAAATACATGGCAATAAACAATACAGTCCCTGAAACGTTTTACTTTCCCATTTTTCCGTTCGCTCACCGTTCGTTCACCGTTCGTTCAGCGTGCGTTCACCGTTCGCTCTCCGTTCACAGTTTTGCGTTCACCGTTTACCGTGCGCTCGCGTTCACCGTTCACAAAACGTTCACCGTTCGCTCTTCGTTCCGTTTAGTTTGCGTTCACCGTTCACTTATCGTTCAGTCTTTATTGTCATTCGGAACTCCGAAGTGAAAGGACTTATCTTTTTGATGGTAAGGATTAACACGTTTTTTAATTAAATAACTAAGATATCGTGTTTAAAGAATAATTATTTCAATGCAAAAAGTATCTTCGATATATATATATTTCTATTATTGTATTATAACTTCGCTGTTACTTTATCCATTTTTCCCTGGAAAAAATACATTAAGAACATACATGTAAGTAGAACGATGCTAAAATATTAAATTTAAATAAGGGCAATATCCCTAAACAATACTTAGAGCGCGTTTCGTTATAATATAAAAGACGACAAAAAATCGTTAATAGATGAATATAATTTTACACGCCAAGAATACACAAAAAAATATGTCAAACAAGTTTTTAAAGAAAAAATAAACACAACCATGCTAGATCTATATATATGTCTGAGAATTATGAATAGTACTACAGATACTCAGTTAATTAAATATTTGTAGAGCGAATTAAATTGTTAGTGTGATTCTAAACTTTAGAAAAGACAAACTGTTTAAAATTTAATACAATAGAATTTTTGGTTCTACATCACGTAAATAAAGTGTATCATTACAAAGGAAAAAAACCTTCCTTCAAGTAACTAAATATACGTTCGCCATTCAGTATGCTTAACAGCTTCCCCCCCCCCCCCCGGCACCCTTTCTCCCGAAATCAAATTCTTAGTTAGTATTTTCAGTATATATTAATTAATATTCAGTGTGTATTGTACATGTAACACAGAAAAAATTATTCTTTATACAAACATCAAAACAGTCATTATATACATACATGTGCCAACAGTGGTATTTTGATTTGGCAGGGATTATGTTTTAAATTCGATTTCAAACTTAATCCTTCCAGGTATATACATGTATTGCAATTATTTATTCCATTTTTCCGTAAAAAAGCGAAAATCAAATTTAAAAATGATGTAAACAAAATGTTAAAACTTCTCGGGAATACGAAGTGACTCTTTGACTTCGGCATGTTCGGTGAAGCGAGCTCTCTCTCTCTCTCTCTCTCTCTCTCTCTCTCTCAAGTTTCTATCGCTATTACATTTGTCTTGTTAAATAAAAACTAGTTAATCGAATTCTTTCCATTCTGTTTGATCAAAAGATCAACAGAGATTTAATTTCTTTTCGGCGCGAATTATCAATTTTAATTGCCGGCAGGGGAGGGGGGTAGCCAGGGTCAGAATTTTTTTCGCTAGCCTCTCCTGTTAGATCATATCTCACTATTAAATTAATGAAAGAATTATGGTAGGTATTTACAATCAAAGGGAAGGAAAGATATTATGTCTGCCGAAATTGGGACAAGTACCCCTACCCACCATTCCCCGACAAATACCTCTGAGGTCTTGATTTTCTCGAGATCTCAGCTTTACTTAAACTGGTAGTAGTATATTATTTATTTTCTAACAGCTATGCGAGCGATTTTTTTTGTGATGTATTTTTTAAAAAATCAATATTTAAAAAAACATCATTACTATACTATGAGATAAAATTATTACATAAGCAAATGGCCGTGATTTAATTAATAAAATCTGTCGAAAAATGATGAAGTAAGTTTTTAAATGAACCTAAACGTTTACACCTCTTTATTTGATTGAACCAAATAATCAATTGATTGCATCCGAGTTTCCGGTCAAGGGTGAAATGACGACGAAATATACGAAGAAACTTACGTCTTAGTCGTGTATTCCAGGTTATATTTTTAGGAACACGAATGGAAAAAGTGACAGTATTAAAAGATCAACAGAAACGTGTGAACAAATATAAGAAACATAATTCATAGCAATATGAGTGGTTCAGGGAAAGGAGTGAGTCTACAAAGGAAGGTGTACTTTTTCTGAGTTTAGTTTGTTTACAGAAAATCTTTTTTTTTTCTTATTTTGATACAAGTTGCCCCCCCCCCCTACACACCTATAAGCACTTCTGCAATGTTCTTGGTTTCTTTTTCGGAAAAGTTAACCAAGTTACCCCACCCCCAACACACACACGCACGAATTAGGATTTTCGAGAACAATTTAGGGTTTTCTTTTTTTAGGAGGGGGGGGGGTCCGATCGACCTATAAACCATTTGTACAGGGCGCGTTAGTTGCAGAACTGTAGCTCTCAGAAAAAATGTTTTGATAGACCGGTATTTCAATATATGTATTTTCGGAGAGCTACATGTAGTTCTGCATATACGGGCTGAGTACATTTGACATACATGTATTACTTATGTAAGGACCGTCCTAATGTAAAGTCTACGATAAAAAATATAAACAGAAATGAACGAAAGAAGAAGTACGATAGAATTTACAGCGATAAATCAGGAAAACGTATGAATAGCTAACTACATGTATTTATAACTGTGTATCAATGCCACTGCATTTGCATATACTATATTTTACTCGTATTCCGTTCATTATTATGCAGTTTATTTGTTTGACTTACAGGTTCTTGACGTAACGTTAAATTATTTTTCTTACTAAAAAAATAATAAAACCCACCTACCTAATCTACTGAAAATATATTATTTGTGCATAAATTTTGCTTGCATTGTAAATATATTTTTGAAGGGTCTTGGCCTTTTGTAGAATTTATTCTTTATTGTCTGTATTTAAACCATTTTCTGCAAAAAGCGAATGGCGAAAACGTTTTATACCTTTACCAACTTTGTTTGTTACGTCACAGTAACGTTACGTCATCGATTTAACGTAATAAAAGTTTCACGGCACTGTACGTAATTTGAACTTCAAATCGGTACGGCAGCGAAAAGGTTAAAACAGAAATATTGCATATCCATTACTATTCATACTAAAATGATTTTTTTCTACTTTGTATTCAACATTCCTAGTTCAATGAGGATTGAAAGTATTTCCAAGCATTACACGTAAATGTGAGAGAAATTGAGATTTAGCTATAGACTATGGTGAAAGCAAACACAATCCCCGTTGCTATGTAAAAGACATAGCTTCCATTTTAAAAAAGTGGGGTTGCGTTATTAAAAGTATGAGCAGAAAATATAATAAAATTTTTAAAATGTAAATGTATTTCAAATTTATATCTAATTTTACACACCATGACTTTCGCCATGAATAGCAAATCTGTAATCTGATGAAATCGAGGACAAATACGACTGAAATGTAGCGAAATATAGTGATAAACCACTTTGTGCTTTAGGAACACTCTAATTCACGGTGTATAGGCATAACGGACCCTTTCCGCTGAAACGGACCCTTTCAGCAGAAGTAACGGATACTTTCTGCTAAATTTTCAAAAAAACAATGGAGTCTTCGACAAAAATGAGTTCATTTAGAAAAAGGAAAGGGTTAGTGAGTGTAATTTTGCTTCCACGGAATATCAGCGATATTGATCTACCTTAGTAAGCTATTGTTTATTGCCATGCATTTTCCTATTTAGCTCATGAAACGTTTTTATTTGACCAAACAAGCCATCGCGCAGACGAAGGCCCCTCCAATTGTAGATTTTTGCGTTAAATCGTTAATATTATACTATAAGTTGAATATTGATGTGTTCTTGTGAATATAAGAAACCCAGCAATGCTTATGAAGCATGAAGCATTGCAGTAATTTTAATAAATGCATTTTCTGGCACCGGACCTTTTCAGATGCTATTCAGTTAAGCTATCATTTGAAAAATTATCTCACATATTACTAATTAGACTATTTATTTAAAACTCCCTTTTTTATTTGACTTGTCAGAAATCTCCTACATATCCAGAGGAGAAGTTCTGTAACCAAACTATACTTTCTATTCTTGTATTGTTATTTGACTTTGAGGTAGATATGGAGATAACGAACAGAATTCAAGCTCAAAAGTCCAATAAACAATACAAAATAGGAGCAGAGCAAACACGGACCTCCGAAACATCAGAAGTGGGATAAGGTACCATTCAGAAGTGAGCATCTCCTGCCGACTGGTCACCACCGCCGTGTGCTCGTTGCCATAATCAGGAAATAACGGATAAACAAAAGTTAAACATGCACTTTTAATCTATCAATTTTTTATAAGGTCTTAGTGCCCCCTCTTTCAGAGAATAGTCTTTTACTGTATATTTGTTTATTATGTAAAGTTTCATCTCATGGATACTTCTCCCTCTCACTCTTGCTGCTCTGGGTTATACACGTGAAAGAAAAAAGGGGGGTATATAAAAAATAGATGAATGATCAAGATACTTAATATAAGGAGGAGGATATACATGCAAAGAATGATTATAAAGAGAAAATAATAACGGAAGGAAAAAAAAAACTTGAAAAACTTGCATCTTTTAAAAATTAAAGGGGGGGGGGGGTTAGGATAAATTTTTAACGTGTATTAACGTGTAAAAAACTACCCCACCCAATACTGTATATGTATTTTACCAAGTTTACTTTGGATCAACATACAACATTTCATACTAACAAAAGTGAATTAAGTTTTTTTTTTTATTTGGGGGGGGGGGGGCTCGAGTGTGAATTTAATATTTGATACCGTCTTTTATCCTAAAAATGTCATGAAATGCGAGACAAAGGTGTATCGCTAAACACCGGTATTAATTTATTTTCTAATAGAACTTCTCTTTAATAATGTTATTTCAAATTGTATATCTTGAAAATGAACATTTCTTGCCACCTTCAAAATAATGTTTTCTTACCTTTTTCCGACTCAAAATGAAAAAAGGGTGGATAGGTATGGGTGAGAAAAGCATTCTCAAAAATTTTCGATTTCAATGCGTAATTTCTTAAATATATTTACCAGATTACATAAAAAGTTATGCTTTGATTTTCTGGAAGTTAAAAAGGGCCTGAGTTGGACTAAGTTTAGAGGCATCTTTGCTAACCAAGGGTTTCTGACAGGCTACTCCTTTATGAGGAGAGAAGCGTATCAGAAACCCTTGGCTAGAAAAGATGCGGGAGAGGTCAAGCAAACAATTTTTAAAGCTGGCCACAGTAATAGATAATTATATGAGTGTAACATATATATAAAGTAACATCATTTGTATGAATACATAATTATATATTTTAATTTTATAGAAAGAAAAATATAATTCGCATTAAATGATTCATTTTAAATATCTTGATATACATTATCAAGAATATAAACTGTGAAATCTAACGGGTTTTATTTATCAACGAATTTATTTTGAACAGATATGATCCATCTATTCTGATAGGGTTTGAGTTATATCGGGGTAATATTTCTTTTTATATCCAATTTTTCAGTAGACCTGTTGTTAAAATAATAATTTATAAATGTATTTCATACGGAGTAACTGTCCAGAGATTTGAGATTTGATCAGGACCTAAAACATAGAAATTTACGTTTAATAAGCGATGAGCTGAACGTGCCCTTTTCCAAATTATAAAGTGTCCGTTACTATAAAACTTCGCCAAAAATTACTTTTTTAAAATCTAAAACACAGTGAAAACAAAAACATCAAAACGCACACATATTGAAATCTATATCTCTAAATAATACGCCCAAATGCTACTGGTAACACAGCCAATTTATTCACAAAAGTCTGTCCAAATGACTTATCAATATTGATGAACCACTGATGTACGACAGAAAAAATGCTATTTAGAGGCTATCTCCGTAAAATGAAAACAAAACTGACTTTCACGTCCAAGATCAACGTCAGCCACGTTCCGTGGAATGTATAATTTACTGGTTTGCCTAAGATTTAAGTTTCAAAACACATGAATTCTTGAACATGTGTTGGTTCGAGGGTAGTTTCAACGGAAAGTGTCTGTTGCTTTTATCGGAAAGTATCCGTTTCACGAAAAGGGTCCGTTTTGCCTATACACCGTGTAATTTATGGTATGATTGATCTTGTATATGTACTTTGCCTTAAATAACATTTGGGTTGTGTGCTTTTTGACCTATTCATGTACGTAATGCGAAAATAAATAAATTGAAGGATATAATATATACAGTGTATGTAGTATTTTTCGCGGACATGTTAAGGCAGCACACAAATCAACTTTCGACGAATTGACACTTTTTTAAAAAAATAAATCATGAAAAAAATGTTCACCTGTAAAACATAATGTTTATGAACTCTGTATTTTTTTTTGCGTAAACACTGAGGCCCAACTAAAGATCATGTGCACTCATCCTTTTCATTGAATAAAGTGTATGAGAGGAATCAATGGACATGGCTGTTTAAATAACTTTATGTAATTTGCTGTTTTATCAAATTTTATCTCATGTAAAAATTATTAGTGAGAAACAAATCGTAAGCTTAATATTTTTTTAATTCATACGTTCAAAGATCATTATTTTATACACTTCTTTTCCACCATTGCATTCATGAAGAAATTAAGCAGTAATCAAGCTTACAAGAATTTTAAGTAATCCAATAAATAGCAATTACGAGAATAAGGAATATTTGATATTTATTCCCCCGAACATATAATCTTTAGACAATAAAAAAAATATTGGTCCAAACGAATTTTGATTAATCAACAGAATATACCTGTATGTTGTAAATATAACAGTTCGAACTCATGTGTCGCCTGTATAGGGTTAAGATTTATTTCAATAAAGCCCTTAGTTACACCCAAATAAATAATCATTACCCGTCTCACAGAATAAATTTAAATATAACAGAAATACAGTGCAATGTTCTAGCTATAAATCAAATAACAGACTGCCCCCTTGCTGCGTACAAGGACAAAAAGATTTATGTAGCCGCAAAACTTTGCTCTCTTGAAACAAGTCGTTTAATTAATCTGATTTTTTTTTTATAACTTAAATCTTTAATTAGCAGTAGTTCAAAAAAATAAAGAAAGCCATATGACATTAAAAAGCAATTTAGCTTAATAAATTACTGTTAATACGTATACCTTTTATTCAAAAAAACTTTTTTGTGTTTTCTTAGAAACAAAAAATATTTCTTGCGTATAAAATAATTATTATTAAATATGAACAATAAAAAATACTCTAGAGAAAATTTCTTTTAAGTACAATATCTCCATCTCGCTTTTACATTCCAAGTATCCATCTAAAAAAATCATTTGTCACAGAAAATTTGGCGATTAACAGTACGGCAGTAATTACTAAATTTAAAAGAAAACAAACAATCCACACAAATTTTTAAAAGCAATAAACATCTGAAAACCAAACATCAAACCCGAATTTCAAGCACTACAGGAGTAGACTCAGGTGCCCAAAATGAGAAAACATACCCTTTTGATCGATCATACTTGTCATATTTTTTTTCAATGGACAGAGGCAACAGTCTTTTGTCAAATTAAGTACAAAACAGACCATCACTTGGTATAAACATGTCTGTTAAATTAAACCCATTCATGAAAGGTTATATTTGCTAACTATGCAATTGAAAAATATAATATAATTTCCGAACATTCGAACATGAAACAGAAGTAACAGATTTTGTGGTGTCTTCGATTTCAAATTCACTAGGAAATAACAAGTCGACATATAAATGAAAATAAATATTGATACTTGTAATTGATAATACGTCGTCGATATATCTGAATGTTGAAATGAAGGATACAGCATGTGCTTTCTTCCTCTTATGTATTTCTTTTTTTGAAAAAAGCTTTAAATTCTTCATGATAGTATCCTGCTCATTTTTGCAATTTATAATCAAAGCTCAGATTGACTTTTGCTCCATATCTCAGAAATAATGTGAACGCACTTGGTATTGAGAAACCACTGAATCCATCGTCAGAATAAAAAGTCTGCACCATATTGTAGTAAAAGTTCAGCGATCCTGTCATGACCACATAGGAATGCTATGTACAATGGACTCTTATTGTCTTTATTGCATAAATTAACACAAGTATCATTTCTTATTAATAATAATTGGACCGTGCTGTAATGTCCGTTTTCACAGGCTATGTAGAGTGGACTGGTTCCCTCGTTGTCACATAAATTGATGTCGGCACCGTTGTTCAATAAAAGTTTAACCATGCTGTCATGACCATTGAAACATGATAGGAACAGCGGACTGCGGTTGCCTTTATTGCATAAATTTACATCAGCACCTGAATTCAATAGACGTTCAATGGTTCTGCAATTTGAGTTTTCACAAGCTATCCAAAGAGAACTGTTTCCTTCTTTATCACATAAATTGATGTCAACACCGTGGTTCAGTAAAAGTTGTACCGTGTTATCATGTCCATTTTGACTAGCTACATAAAGAGGACTGCATCCATCACTATCACATAAATTGATGTCTGCACCCTTGTTCATTAACAGTTGTGCTGTGCTATCATATCCATTTTGACAAGCTACATAAAGAGGACTGGTTCCATTCTTGTTACACAAATTGATGCCTGCACCCTTGTTCAATAAGAGTTGTACCGTACTATCATGTCCATTTTGACAAGCTAGATGAAGAGGGCTGGCTCTATTGTTGGTACTCAAATTGATGTCAGCACCGTTGTTCAGTAACAGTTGAACAGTGCTATCATGTCTATTTTGACAAGCTATACAAAGAGGACTGGCTCTATTGTTTGTACATAAATTGATGTCGGCACCGTTGATCAGCAACAGTTGTACCGTGCTATCATGTCCATTTTGAGAAGCTATATAAAGACGACTGGCTCCATTGTTGTTACATAAATTGATGTCTGCACCGTTTTTCAGTAAGAGTTGTACCGTGCTATCATGTCCATTTTGACTAGCTACATAAAGAGGACTGAATCCATCTTTATCACATAAATTGATGTCTGCACCGTTGTTCAGAAACAGTTGTACCGTGTTATCATGTCCATTTTCACAAGCTACGTAAAGAGGACAGAATCCATCTTTATCACATAAATTGATGTCGGCTCCGTTGTTAAGTAACAGTTGTGTCGTGCTATCATGTCCATTTTGACAAGCTATATAAAGAGGACTGACTCCATCACTATCACATAAATTGATGTCGGCACCGTAGCCCAATAAACAAATAATGGTTTTATTGCGTCTTTCTCCGGTCTTTATATCCATTCCCGCCTCTTTGAAATGATCCTCGTCATTTGCAACAGCTAATAATAATGGAGTCCACCTGTCATCAGTTGTAAACGTGTTTATGTCAGCACCAAGTCTTACTAATTCTTCAATTATTGAAAAATTATGAAAAACAGAAGCAACATGAATAGGCAAAGAGTCATCCCATATTTCTTTCATTGCGGTTCTTTTGTAATCTTCACTGAGGTAATTTAATAGGTTTAAATCACCATTCACACATATAGCAGAGAATATAGGATGTTCTTTCAACTTTGTTTCTGGTATACTTTTTATGAAAAATAGAGAAATGTCAGAATGACAAAATACAATAAATCCGACCAAAGGGCATATTTCACTTTTAAATGAATAAAGGAAATCAAATCTTGTGAAAAAAGATCTTTCAAATAATTTTTGAAATTCCGATCTATCTAATTCACATTTAATTTTTACAAGCTTTTCGCACGAATCCACTTTTTCCTTAAAAGAGTTGATGACGCTCTCTTTCCTTAAACATGGATTGAGTAGAACATCTACAATATGTTCTGTTTGCATGTCAATGATAAACCTGTCCACAAGATCATCAATATACTCTTCAGGAAGGTAAACATTGAAGGGATCGCGGTCTTCCTCTTCTGTATCGTCTTCTATCCTCACTCGACGTCTCAGAAAACCACTGTCTGCGTACTGTATTGTCTCTTGTGGACAATCAACACCAAACACCAGAGTCGTTATCTCCATAATAAAGTCGTGAAGGAACTGGAAAGCATTTCCGACACGTTTGACATAAGATCCTTTCAGTTCATGTAGAGTACTTCGAATGACTGAAATATTTGTGTTTTCTTGTAACTCACACATTCCTAAAATTTCTTTGAATTTTATCAAAGAAATATCATTTTTTACAATAGTATCGATTTTCAAATTGTTTTTGAAAGCTACTTTTAAGATAAGTGAGCAAAATCTTTTCTTGTCTATTTTCTTCCAAATTTCAATTTCCTTTTTAATAAACCTGTGCGGATTTTTAAAGAAATCAACCCCCTTTTCTTTGTAGTTCTCTTCCCTTGAATAAAGCTTACAAAGCAATGGGAAGTAAGCTTCTGTTTTGATTATTTCAGTAAAAACCTCCTCGGATAAATGAAGATTCTGTGAATACTGATTAAAAATCGCTCTTTTCTCTTTAACAGTCAGTCCATGTTCTTCGCTATCAATTTCTACTGCAGTGGATTCGTCCAATAAGTTACCCTTAACTCTCTTGTCATAAAAGACACATCTTCTACATGATATCAATAATTTATTCTTCTTCAAGCAAATTTCCAGCGTTTTCTCTAAACATTTCCATGAATGATATAAAATTTCATCTAACGATTCCTTACCTAAAGGATCATTGAATACAAATAATATGCGATTTTCTGAGACTCCAGTTGAACAGATCTTTTTAATTTCTTCTACCTTATCCACCGGCATGACATTCCATCCCTGTTCTTTGAGAATAAGTGCAATATGCTGAATTATTGTAGATTTCCCGGATCCAGAATTTCCAACCACTGTGATAAGATTAAGACTTTTAAGCTTTTCTTGAACCACTTCACTTGCTCTTGTAGGAATGAAGGCAATATCGTCTTCTCGCCAATTGTCAAGAATCTCTTTTATCAGTGTGTTTTCTGAAACAGATAAGTTTTTTTTAGAGGTAATAGGTATAAAAAACAGAAAATAAGAAATTGTATTTTTTGTAAAACTGTATAAGTGTCCACTAATCTTGTTCTTTTAAATACATCTGAGTCTGAATTAAGTTTTTGAAACATACTATTGGATTGTTAATGTTGAATGCAACATATGTTCACAACAAGTAAATATGTAATTTAAAGTATTCGGAAATAGAAAAGAATGTATGTACTGTCTTTAAATTGTGGTTTATGATGAATTACAAGTAAGAAATATGAATTAAAAGGTTTCTTTTGCCATAAAATAGAAAAACAAATATGAGTATGGGGTAATTATCTAATGCAAACAACATAATATAAAAATACATTGCAGGTAAGTTTTTTTTAAAGATCTTACGACAACTTAAGTGTTTCATATAGACAGAAAACAGTTAATCGGCCTATTATGTTGTAAATTTTGAATTGACTTTGGGAAAATAATAGGTAACCTGCCAACATGACAAAGAATGGATTGACTTAACTGGCCAGAAAAAATGCCGTAAATTTAAGTTTCATAAAATGTTTATTTTCTTATATCAAATAAGCCCCTAATATATATCTTAACAGTGTATTTTACATGTAAAACGCCGTTTTCTGGGTAAAGTAAATGAATATCGAAGGCAGGATATATGAAGATTTTTTAAATATCAATAGATAATCAAAGTCATGCGTTTTTCATCATCTGAATACATAGCGCATGTTTGTCTAGACATCAGTTAAAGTTACATTGATATAAGAAATATATTTTATGATGACATCTGACCTCATCAGAAATTTGTATATATTATAAATATTATAAGATTTAGTAAACACAACCATATGTTGTATAATTTAGGTCAGATATTGTTTGGCTAACCCTGACAAACAGAGTTACATGTATTTTGGGGACAGCCTAGGTTCACAACTTGGTATTTATTTATATTACTTATTTTGATATTTGTCAATATGTTTCGTAAATTATATAAACTACTTAAGTTACTTAAGTTTATATGCATATGATGAAATATGGTCAAATAAGAGTTATTTGTCTTTAATAGTATTTATGAGTGATAATGAAGATGAATAGAAATATCAGTGTAATATAGATCAGTCAATATTAGTCCATCATTTATAGACTGAATTGACAACAGATTTTTCCGTTACATGTATTTCCCGGTCATGACAAGGAACATACGGCGGGAATAACTGGTCACTGCGGATGCTCACTCCTCCATGGCACCTCATCTCACTTCTGATGTTTCGGAAGTCCGTGTTTTCTCTGCTACAATTTTGTATTGTTATATGGACTTTGATATTGAATTCTGTTCGTTATTTCCATACCCTTATGCTATTGGAATACTTTGTGATAAAATATACATGTATACCTATATCAAATAAAACATTTATTATGTTTACATGTTTTGTAGAGTTGTTATCCAACTATAATTATTGCTTTCGCAAATTAAAAAGAACTGAATATTCATCTTATTATACGGAAATCCGGTTACATTTTCACAAAGAAAAATGTATTCTATAATTAACTAAAATATTATTAAAAGATATTCTATCCCGATTGGGAATATATTCTTAATTACAAAATATTGTCGATATTTCTACTGTGCACCTTAACTGTACTGCGTGTTTATACATATAAGTACACCAAAAGTTGTGACATAGGCCATGCAGAATATAACCCATAATGATTATATAAGAAATATGACTCTGTGGTAGCTTGTCCAAATTCCTGGTAAAGTACCCTAATTTTATGTTGAGAGGAAACTTGTATCAGATCCTAAAATTGAATAACAAATTCTTAGAGAAAATTATATATTTTTGAAAAGCTAGTGGTCTGACCTTAAAAACAGTATTTATTATAATCACCTTTGTCTTCGGATATTCTTTTCAATTCTACCAAATCCTGTTCCACAGAAGAAATCTTTTCCATTAGAGTTTGGTTATTCTTATAATCTTCCCTAAGTTTTTCTATAACTGTTGTTTCGTACTCCTCTTCTAGGACCTGACTTTGAATATTACTCAGACCAGACATATAGTCTTTGTTTGTGTACGTTTGCAGTCTTTGGCAGATATCAGTTATGATTGACCACGTGTTATCAAACTTATTATTATTATGTGTCCAAACATGTTGTTTCTTATCATCCTGACCCTCTCAACGTCATCGCCAATCGTTATTTCTCCTAGAGACGGCATCGTGTTACCATCCCAACCTTTAGTTGGCCGTGGAATTTTTGGACATATATTTCTTATCAGTGTATATAACAATGTTATGTCAAATTCTTTATAACCATCTCTTTTGGCGCCTATAAGACGAAGTTCTTGCTCGGGGCGTATGTTTTTGTAAATTGATGATGCTTTCGCTTTGTTGTACACAAGACCAGGGGGTACCTCCCTTTCTAAGACATCTCTACAGGCCTGGGTCAGTTCTTCGTTTATTGTCATTCCGAGTTTAGCAAACCTAGAACGGCCGCCAGTGTCTGGTTTAGAAGCCATTCTTTGGGTTCTTGTTAAATAACACTCTGAAATGATAATAGATTATTTTATCAATTTAGCGGTAATTAAAGCATATCTTACGTTCTAAAATGACCTTTTGTTATTTTTGCAAAGATACCCAGGGATGTTGTTTTGTCAGGTTTTATAGCGAGACGTTACAAAGTTGATAGATCGTCAATTCTCCTTTTTAAAATTGGTGAACTTGAAAGGATATGGAACGCATGAGTTCAAAATCTAACAGAGACTGCATTTTTCTCTAATTTGTCTTTTTTATTTCTTTATCCGCAAAACGTTAACTTTGTCCTATGGCTTTGAATTCATATTTCACAGGTGTATTTCATATGACTAGTTCATCTCTTTTGGTTCTACAAAATTTGACCTTGTGATCTTAACCTTGCATTTGACCCACTTTTACAGAAAAATTGACCTTGGCTATAACTTTTGAATGGTTAAAGCTAGGGCATTCATGCATTAATATGTATATACTAAGACTGTAATGTTTCCAGATTTATTTTGGATATGACATTCCGCCTCGTGAAGAGGGTAAAAAACTACAAGCAAGAATCATAAATGTAAATTCAAAAAGAATATTAAACATATGACAAATACATCATCTACTTTTACCAAAAAACATAATAATTGAAATTTACAATAATTTCTCGAACTTGACTATAGACTTACAGACTGACATTTAGCTAAAACTTATCCAGAAATGTGAATTTAACAGTATTATAGGTATAAAACAATTCAAATATGTCCTAAACATTATTTCTCATGAATATTTATGCATTTAAATAATTACTAACTCCTGTGAGGCTAGAAAGAGATCAAGCACATTCATGTAAAAATGCTGCTCCATTAACTTGGGCGGAAACATAAACAAAAACATAGTAAACAAACCCGTACCGGGCAAAAAATTCCGGATCGGGAACTTTACACTCCCCCTCTGATTTTGTCAAAATCACTTAACAACAAAAATTTACCCTGGGCATTCATTACGTTCATGAATATGAAAATAACATAAGTAACTGTTACGTAAAATGTTGATAAACTGTTCATATGTAAAAACTGTTCATATGTTACATAAGTAACCAATGTGTATCTCACATAGAGGACAAAAAACAGAATGTTCACTCCTCAACTTCAAACAAAAGAATTAGATTTGCTATTGGTCTTAAACACAAAACTTGTTTTCCGTCCTTTACAGTAGCTACTTCTACTTTTCTAACAAGTCCGTCTCCACTTTCGAATGTTCGGCGCACGACTCCCATAGGCCATTCATTGCGAGGGGACTCATCTCTGAGAAGGATCACATCTCCAGGCTTGATATTCCTCGACTGTTCTGTCCACTTTTCACGTTTTTGCAATTGGTGCAAATATTCGGACTTCCACCGTCGCCAAAATTCTTCTGCCAAGACTTGAACGTTTTTCCAAGCTGACTTAAGAGCATTCTTTGTTCCAAGGGGTGGAAATGGCTCGACATCTGGGTAAGTCTTCATGGTAAGTAGCATCGAAGGCGTTAGTAGGTGTGGTGAGTCCGGATCACATGTCACATCCATCAGTGGTCTGTTGTTAACAATGGCGCATATTTCTGTCATGAGTGTTGTGAGTTCTTCATGTGTCAAGTCTCTACCTTGTCGTTGCAATAACATGGAATTCAGTATACGCTTGACTGTCCCAATAAGTCGTTCCCACACCCCTCCCATGTGTGGGGCATGAGGAGGATTAAACTTCCAAGTAGTGCGACAGGTCGAGAGAAAGTCTTGCACTGGTCCCTTCTCGATAAATTCTGCGTTAATAGACAAATCTTCTGATGCTCCCACAAAATTGGTACCACGATCAGATCGGAATTGGGTCACGGGTCCACGTAATCCAACAAAACGTCTGAGAGCATTGATAAAAGACGAACTTGTGAGTTGTTCTATGATCTCAATGTGGATGGCTCTGGTCACTAGACAGGTGAATAATAGGCCCCATCGTTTCTGATCAGCACTTCCTCCTCTTGTGCGACGGAATGCCACCATCCACGGACCAAATGTATCAACACCTACATATGAAAAGGGTGGACTTGGTTTGCAGCGATCCTCCGGAAGATCTGCCATCTTTTGTTGACTGAATTTACCCCGTAGCTTACGACACATCACGCACTTGCTGATGAAAGAGGAAACTTTTCTCTTCAAGCCAACAATCCAATATCCTGCCGCACGCACAGCACCCTCAGTGAAATGGCGTCCCTGGTGAAATACTTTCGAATGAAAGTAACCAATAAGCAGGTAGCTGACATGATGGTTTTTCGGTAAAATTATTGGGTTGCGCTGTTGTCCACTCAGTTCTGCATCATTCACTTTGTTCAGTCTCCCACCAACTCTAAGAACACCTTCACTGTCCAACACAGGAGAGAGAGATAGGATGGTACTGTTGCGTGGAATTCTGCCTGACTCTTTCATGTACTTCATTTCTTCCATATAACTGTCTCTTTGAACACACGCAATTATTGCAAGTTCACTGTCCCTTAACAACTGAGGATGATCAAATCTAGTACAGGAAGTCTCACTCCTTCCTTTGCAGCGAGCCCAATACTTAATACGAGCAACTGTCCTAACCAGTCTGTTCCAAGATGAAAATCTTGAGAAGCGGTCCGAAAAGCGGTTTGATGTTTTAGGGCAATCTTCTGTGTCCACTTCTTGCTTGCAGCTAGTGACTTCTGGTCGAACTTCAATGTCATGTTCTGGATTAACAAGTTCAAACTCTGACTTGGTAGTTATTTCAGGTGTCTCCCCTGGACCACGAAGCCATGCTGAATCTTCAAGTTGTGACGCGTCAATGCTACGAGTCGCTACATCTGCAGGATTACATTCTGTTCTAACGTGATGCCATTGCGATGGTTGGCTAAAAAGACGAATTCTGCCAACACGATTAGCAACATAAATGTAAAACCTCCTTGTTTCATTGGAAATATATCCAAGCACAACTTGACTATCTGTGAAGAAGTGAAAATTGTTCTGAGGAATCTTCAGTTGATCGCGCACATTTTCTGCAATCTCGGTAGCAAATACAGCTGCACACAACTCTAGGCGAGGAATTGTGTGCCCATGTGTTGGTGCAAGTTTTGCTTTACCTATCAGAAAGCTGATTGTAGATTTTTTCTCATCATACAACTTGAGGTACGCAACTGCTGCCACTGCATTCTTTGACGCGTCCGCAAATACCAAAACCTCTCTATGGGTGGCATCCTCAAACGAGATATCACTGTACATTCTAGGTATGTGAAGAGTCTCAAGATAGCTTAAAGAGTTCATCCATGAGATCCATTTGTTGTACAGTGGTTCTGGTAATGGGTCATCCCAATCAGTTTTACTGGTCACAGACATCATTTCACGAAGTAAGAGTTTTCCTTCAATAATGACAGGTTGTAAAAAGCCAATAGGGTCGAAGACACTGTTGATTACAGATAAAAGTCCACGTCGAGTGTAAGACCTTTCAACAGAGCTGACTTTGAATGTAAAGGTGTCTGTATCTGTATTCCAAAGTAGGCCTAGACTTCTCTGAGTGGGAAGAGTAGCTGTTCCTAAATCAAGATCCTTTAAATCCTTTGCTAAGTCACCTTGGTCCAGCCCATTAAGCACCTCTCTGCTGTTTGACGCAAACTTATGGAGTCTTATTCTGCCGTTGTCATGTAAGGCTTGCTTTGTGCGAAGGGCAAGGTCAACCGTGTGTTCAACAGTTTTACAGGATACCAATCCGTCATCTACGTAGAAGCTCTCTCTGATAAGGTTCTGTACATCTTGGTCAGCAGTTTCTACAACCTTGCGGAATCCGTAATTGGCCACTGCTGGCGATGCAGTATTGCCAAATACATGTCTAGTCATTTGGTAATCAACAAAGGGTTGGTTGAAGTCATTATTTTGGTGCCATATAAAACGCAAATAACATCGTTGTTCTTCTGGTACTTTGAAATTATAAAACATATGTTGTACGTCCATGGTAATGGCTACCTTTTCCTGGCGGAATCGAAGAAGGATACCAACCAGACTGTTCAGCAAGTCAGGTCCTTGAAGAAGCACAGAATTCAATGACACATCTTGATATTTTGCTGATGAATCAAACACCACACGAATGCTCTCCGGCTTCTTCGGATGGAATACAGCGAACATTGGTAAGTACCATCGCTCAACATAAACAGGTAGTTTGGGAGCCAATTCTGCATGCTCATTCTGTAGAAGCTTCTCTACGAATTCGATTACTTGTTTTTTCTTTTCTGTGTTAGAACGCAAGTTGGCATCAAATGACTTGGCTCTATGCAGGGCCATTGACCGGTTGTCTGGTAGAGATCGTCTACCCTCCCGAAAGGGTAATGGCGCTTCCCAAAATCCATCGCTAGATCTATGAAAACTTGACTCCATGACGTGAAGAAATTTCTTGTCTTCTACTGAGAGGCCTGGTTTCTCATCACACGGTAGACGTGTAAAAATGTCACATTCTTTCACCAAGATCTCACTTTCACATGGAATCAAATGTGTGGCTCTTCCACTTGACAATATGGAGGTCTTCAAAACATTGGCAGTCTCAGGTTGATGGATCTTACCGAGGGAAACGTTCCCAATTATCACCCAGCCGAGGGGCAGTTTTTGACCAAAAGGTAAGACATCTGTTCCTATTCTTTGATCCAATACATGGTGTGCTGTTATAAGATCGCGACCAATCAAAAGTTCAATATTGACACTCTCGTCAATCTCAGGAATACATCCCTCAATATCCTGTAAGTGTGAATAACCTCGTGCAACAGCTTTAGACGGAATCTCATTCCTGTTGTCAGGTATCTCATCACATTCAATGAGGCTTGGTAATGTGAGAGTACATGATCCATCTAGTGAGCGCACTATATATCCCGATGCTTTCCGTCCAGATGTAACAGATCTTCCTGTACATGTTGATAGCACATATTCTGTCTCTGGGCCACGTATGTTGAAAGCATCAAAAAATGATGGTGATGCCAAGGATCGGTTGCTTTGGTCATCTATCAGACAGTAAACTTTTCGTTCTCGATAACGTTCTCCCTCTGGAAACACCGACACTAACACAATTTTTGAACAAGATTTAGAAGTGTTTCGGGGTACATTGCATATTTCTGTGCAACATGCATTCACATCGGACTGCTCCCCTTTCTGGACTTTCCTAGGTGCAGAGTCTGGATGAAGAATAGTTACATGTTCCGTCGAATTACATCTTTCACACTTGACCGACTCATGACAGTTCTTTTTTAAATGGCGTTTCTGGCCACAACATTTCAGACAATATCCTTTCTTGAAAAGGAAATCAATTCTCTCTTTGTAAGGTTTCTTACAGAGTTTCTGACAATCTCGCAGAGCATGGTTGGAATTTCCTCCATGAATGGGACACCGTACATAGGAAATGTCACTGTCAGTTTCATATTCGAGACGATCTGGTGCTACGGTTGTTTTGCGAACAAATACATCCGACTTTTGTGCCGACTTTCTTTGTGGTGGATGCTGTGTGGCTGAATTCTGAGGTATGTTCTCCAATATCAAACCAGGGTCATTTCTTAGCCTAGCAAGGTCTCGCAAGAAATTCACCAACACTTGGAAAGGCACATAAGACACTCCATTGTTGACCTTGTATTTGTCACACGTTGTCATCCATTTCTCCTGAAAACGCTTTAACAATTTTCGAACAAAGTCATTTATTCCAGTTGTGGAGTCAAAATATGCAAAGGTTGATCCGTAGGCTTCATCACTTTTCAAGGATTCAACTTCAGCAGCTAGGTCGTACAGATCAAAGTAACGTTTCCTATCATTCTCCATTAACGATGTAAAGTTAATGATCTGCTGCTTCATAGCATGTTCAACTGCTTCAGGGCTACCGTACTCCATGTCCAGTCTTTCCCATATTTGTGTGAGAGCCCTCTCTGGATTGCGAGCATTTGTAGTTCTTATATTTTCGCACTGCAGTTTGCACCCTTGTCCGAGGTTGTTCAATAAAAGATCTAGTTGCTCCAATGGGCCAAAACTGATGTCTTTCATAACATTTAGAAAACTGTGTTTCCAGGTAATATACCGTCCAGGTTCACCACTGAATTTCCAAAGTCTTTGTGGAATCATTTGGTTTTTTACTACTGCCTTTGCAAGATCGAATGCAGTGTCCTGCTTTGTGTTAGTCTGTTGCAAAACCTGGGGAACAACGGAAATCACTGAGTTCTGTATAGGTTCGGACACTTTAATATCATGCACGTCTACAATTGCAGGGGAAGGTATTTCATTCAGCACTGGATCAGGTGGAGGAGTGTTCATTCTCATATTTTCATTCAAATATCGCTCCATCAAATGTTCTTTACTGGGATCTTGATAGTCACCAAAAACACTTTCACCAACGTCTGAAAATTCCAAAACTTTTCTCACAGCTTCTAGTCCAAGGGTTGCCGCTTCCAGTTCTTTCTTACGTGTTAACACAGTTCTGCTGGCCTTGATGGCAGCCTCCTGTCTGATCAAATCTGCTTCTTCTTCTGCATACCTCATCTGCGCACGGGCCTGCTCGACTTTTGTAGTGTGAAGTAATAGTGTTTCTGTTAGTTTAGAACTCACTCTAGATGCGGATTCATCAAAGAGTTTCTTCCCCACACTGCTCATGGTTCCTTGTTTCCTGAGACCTTGATCCATACAGTCAGTCAGCCGAATTAACAGGATTTTTTACTGTAATGTTTCCAGATTTATTTTGGATATGACATTCCGCCTCGTGAAGAGGGTAAAAAACTACAAGCAAGAATCATAAATGTAAATTCAAAAAGAATATCAAACATATGACAAATACATCATCTACTTTTACCAAAAAACATAATAATTGAAATTGACAATAATTTCTCGAACTTGACTATAGACTTACAGACTGACATTTAGCTAAAACTTATCCAGAAATGTGAATTTAACAGTATTATAGGTATAAAACAATTCAAATATGTCCTAAACATTATTTCTCATGAATATTTATGCATTTAAATAATTACTAACTCCTGTGAGGCTAGAAAGAGATCAAGCACACGTAAAAATGCTGCTCCATTAACTTGGGCGGAAACATAAACAAAAACATAGTAAACAAACCCGTACCGGGAAAAATTCCGGATCGGGAACTTTACAAAGACAATGCCTTTCATTGAGTATGATTGAGTGAACATCGCAGCTATGTTAAGGAGGGCAAGAGTTCAAATTCGTAGTTAAAGTTTAATTGAGACGTCATGGATAATTTAACAAGCAATAAAATTAATTAACGACATTTTGATGCGTAAATAACAGCTTGGTTTCTTTTATTTTATCAATTATTTATAAAATCTTGTAAAATTGCAATAATTGATAGCGATACAGATGAGTAATAAAAGAAACCCTAACAAAAGAAAAATACAGTTAACTATAGTTTACTATAGTAAACTTTAGTTTACCATAGTTAGCGATAGTAAATCAAAGTGTGAAAGTTTTTGCCAAAGTCTTTCAAAGTGTTAAAGATTCTGATTAAGCTTTTGAAATTGTCAAAATTTTCGATAAGCATTTTCAAAGTTTTTGATAAAGTTTTTCAAAGTGTCAAAGTTTTCGCCAAAATTTTTCAAAGTGGCAAAGTTTTTACCAAATTATATCAAAGTTTTCGATAAAGTTTTTGAAAAACTTTTTCAAGGTGTTAAAGTTTTCGATCGACTTTTTCAAATAGTCAAAGTTTGTCAAAGTATCAAAGTTGTCGATAAAGTTTTTCAAAGTGTCCAAGTTTTCGATAAACATTTTTAAAAGTGTTAAAGATTTTGATAAAGTTTTGGAAAGTGTTAAAGATTTTGATAAAGTTTTGGAAAGTGTTAAAGATTTTAATAAAGTTTTTGAAAGTGTCAATGTTTTCGATAAAGCTTTTGAAAGCAGGGTTCTCCACATTTTAACATAGAGGAAGCTGTGCAAAAGTGAAATCCAAACGCGAGAGACTAATATTCGACCTTGTATGTTTACTTAAACGTCATTAACAAATTCATTTGGTACATTTACATTTTATTTGGTGCATATTATCTGACGTAAAATGTATCTTATTTTCAAGAAATTAAAATTGTTATGTCCATCCTTCTGTTATTGATGCTTGACCATAGGTCAGCTGCTCTTTGGCAGTCGACGTCTTTAGCAGGTGGTCCTTGAAGAGAAATCAACAGTAACTAAGCATTTTTGTGGAGAGCCTGTTCATGTCTTGTCTCTATTCTGTTCCTCTCTCACAGTCTGAAATAAAAAAAAAAAACAACTTTTCATTTAGCAACACAATCAAGTCATGTTATATATCATATTCAAAATATTTTTTTACAATAAACTTCACAGCAGTGGAGGAAGGTACAGTACCGACCAGACCCAACCTGACACAAACGGGACTACTGTGGGACTGCTCTGGGACTGCTATGGAAAGCAGTCCTAGCAGTCCCATCTGCCCCTTGGACTGCTTTGTCCACTCATGTGTGAAAAAGGGTTCTGAGTGACATGATAGCTCCGCCCCCTTGTGTATTCTAAATTTGTAGGCTCCCTGTTGTTTTGTTTACTTGCAGCAGAGAGGAGGTTAATCTGTTTATTAAGTAAGGATTTCTTACATTCTTTTAATAAGTAAAGATTATTAGTTAATTCATATTTTCAGGGACTGTATACTTACACAAATTAATGTGTATTAAGAATAAGAAAAAAATAATAAAGTTGATAAATAAGGAATTCATGAGAAAATTTTTATCCCTAAAAGTAAAGTACAAGTTCATGACAAAAAAAATAGCAATATGTGGGCCTTTTTTTTAATTATTTAATGTTAAATTTTAATATGTACTCAAAATTTGCATTGGTACTTTAAAAATAATCATTACAGTTAGATGTAAGATTTTTTTTATTGTAATGCTACTCATTTCCACGTACACCTCAAATAAAACTCAACAATTTATTAAATGACAATGAAATGAAATTATGCTACTATTCTACCGTAATATAAACTATGTGAATAATCATTGGGGAATTAATGAATTACCGGTCGCTTTTAATTGGTAAACAAGTTATTAAAAGAGAATATATATATCTTTAAATGAAAATACCAGGAGTTGTGATTTCTTTCTTTTTTTTTGTTTTGCTAGTGTTTACCTGGCCAATTAATGATCATAAGATGGTATAAACTCCCATTGTTTCAATCACCTTTGGGCAGAAAAAGCAATATATGTTATTTGGGTATTTGTATCAGTGTTACACATCATTGAACATGCTGGTAAACAATGACCATATTTTCAATTTATTTAATGCTAAAAAATGTGATAAATGAAATGTGTATAAATTTCTTTCGGGATTAATTAATTTTGAACATAATCTGAAACTTCCATTGGTAATTTACAGATGTACACTCTTAGATTTACAAATAAAACTGAGTTTCATAGGACTAGGCATTAATGATAATTAAATTGACATGTAAGGAAAAATAATCATGACTGAAAAATAATACTTGGCATAATTAGATTTTTAAAACCCCAATACTTATGAAAACTCTAACTTTAGAGTATCCCGATAGTCTAAATTGGCCATATAATGATAAGATCTATTTAAAGCTTCTTCTGGTGGAAAATAATTAATTCATGTTTAATTTTCTTTATAAAAAAATAAACATGAAACCAGTATCAATCATAGAAGAAATATTAATACGCCCAAGGATTGTGATTAAATATTAATGTTAAGTGTTATTCACATATCTACATGTAAGTGTGAAAGCCTTCTTCCTCCAATAAAGATTATATCAAATTATTTCAATTTTTATGCGCGAACATGTTCTGTTCATTAATGACCTTCACGTATATGTAAGGATTCCTGGCATACTACCCAGAATCAATTTAAATTGCCTTTTATAGTTCCATTGTTATTGGAAATATCATTTCTGAGTTAGCTACGCCCATTTAATTAATAAACTCCGCCAACTGGGACTACTGGGACTGCTTTCTGGGACTGCTCTCTGGGACCGCTGGGACTGCTGGGACTGCTGGGACCGCTCTGGGACTGCTGTGGGACTGCTCTGGGACAGCTATGGGACTGCTCTGGAACCGCTGTGAGACTGTGAGACTGCTTTTGCAGTCCAAGATAGCAGTCCCCTGGACTGCTCTGGGACTGCTTTGTGTCAGGTTGAGTCTGGTCGGCACTGTATCAGCATTCTAATCGCAGTTAGGAATGCAAGATTGGGGTACAGTGATCTGTATTTACTGATAAGAGACTTAAAAAAAAATTGGTGTCTTTATTTCTGTAATGAAATATGGCTAATTTGAATGAGTAGAACTCCTGTATCACACCTTCCTCATCAATGATATGCTTATAATGTAAAACTAAAATCTGAAAGTACATGCAAAACCATATATTTCTTTATAACAATATCATTAAATACAACCAATCAACATTCTATTATCATTACTTATTGCTGTTAATTACCTTGATCTTATCTTCTGCATAATCATTCAGATCAAATGATTCCAGGTGCAGCATTTCTTTGGGGTCAAAACTAGAAAATGCTGATATCAGGCCCATATCAGGGAACCTGTCCTAAATATTGGACATTAAAGCATTGATGAATCTATCATCGACCTGTTAAAAATATTTAAAAGAATAATTCATTTTTTGTCCAGTGTAAAAATGACTCTCACATTTGAGGATAAAATCATATGACATATTTTCCTACCTTGCATCTAAATTTTGCAGCATCAGCAATCCCTTGTTGAGTGATGTGAAAGCCATTCTCTTTTAAGATGGCAACCACTTGCTTACTTTGGTTGAAGTAAGATCCGGGAATTGTGAGTCTGGCGTCTAACAGGTTAAGTGTGATCTCTACGTGCTTCTGTATAGCATAATCTAATTCAGACTCCTATTCCAAAAAAAAAAAAAATACAAGTTCAATTCATATATATTTTATTAATCTCAATAAATTATACAATTTATGTTTTAATTTATGCTTTCTTACCTGAAAACATTTTGATAAAATGCTTAACTGGGGGAGAATGTCACACATTGAATACAGGATTGAAAAAAATTGGACAGTTTGTATGTTTTTTGCCAGTCCCAATACTAAACTGTAATTTCTCTCACTAGCTTCCCTTTCCAAGGACATCATCACACTTGGCAAAATCTGACGTAAAGTGTCACAGGCCTTGTAATGAGATAACCACCTCATAGCATTTAGCTGCTTCAGTTTCAATACAGGATTTTCAGAAATGTCCTGAATTTTGAAAAATATAATTATTTACAAGTAAATTTTTATCATTATCATATATGCATGGTCAGTTCAAAATAGAGAGTTACCGCCACAAGTGGAGTTAACAGATATGTAGTTCCATATTACGGCGGATATTCTTTCATGAAGTTGTGATTTGGTTTTATTTTAGTGCTAGAAATTAAAACAGGTCTACAGTTCGGCAGGTAAACATTTGCTAATATACAGGTCGGCAGGTCCGTCACAAGTCGGCAGGTAGAGAAGTCGAAAGGTCGGCAGGTAAACATTTGCTAATATACAGGTCGGCAGGTCCGTCACATGTCGGCAGGTCGACAGGTTCACAGGTAGAGATGTCGGCAGGTCGACAGCTAAGCAGTTTCTTGTTAGTCCTGACGACCTGTCAGACTTAGACAGCTCAGTGTAAATTACATATTCAAATACTTAGCACGTACCTTTTTAAGAAGTGCAGCAACCACACCTTTACTGCCAACCATAACAGACGCACCATCACTACCAAAGACAATTAGTCGGTCTTGCATTGGAATACCAGCCCAATACAGAGTTCTTTAAGTTTTGCAGTAATTGTGTCCGCTTTACCATCTGGTAGCTTTTGAAAATAATAAAATTGGATTTTTGTGCATTTATCATGTTGATTTTAAATTCGTATGTTTATATCTAAAATTTGACATTTGACTTACGTCTTTTATAGCAGGAAACTTGACATGGGATTCTTCACTCTTCATTCTTCACTGAATTTGATGTATATGATAAGCTGTTTCAAGACAGATATACCTGTCGTTTCGTCTATAAGCAAGCTGTAAAACTGACTTTATACTATCTTCTTTAGAAGGTCTTCTTTAAGTGTTTCGCGTATAGTATACCCAAAAATTGAATAATTATATTATAAAGTGAAGAATTGTGTGTGTGTTTCCAACCATTTTAATTTTTTTTTAATTTTATATTTAATTTAAAATATTTATATACCTAAACACCAAACAATCTCTTGCATAGCCCGTTGTGACTGATATTTGATATTCCCCTTTCCTTCAATGCAGATTGAATCTAAATATGAACAACCAATATATGTTCCTTGCTAATTCCAGCAAATCGGAAAAATTTGTTGTATGTGGAATTTCCTTTTTTAGAAGGAAGTACATGCATTTAAACGCTGCTATAAAAGCCTGACGCTCCATACTAATAACGTTGTCTAAAGCTGTCGTAATACCTGCAGATGAAAATAACAGGGAATCATATTTTTTTTGATTTTTCAAATTTTTTTATAAGAGCTTAAGAACTCCACGAAAGTCAGTGGTCAATATTTAGTACGTTAACTGTAAAACTTGATTACCTCCCGTTTTCTTGCTCAAAATGCGGTCTCGCTGAGGATATACCACGATCTGGTGATAGCTAGTTCTTTCATGGTTTCTAATAACATTTTCACTTTTTGATTTACAACCCTTTTTGTCCATATCTCATAGTTTTTTCGGCGCTTGTTTAAATTCTGTACACAATGTACAAAACATTCCTAAAATATAAGTGACAAATAATAAGTAAAAGCTAATTTCTTGAAGCATCAATTTATTTTTTGTGTGTAATTTACCAGGTTGAAGCTAGCAGCCAATAACAGCAGCCACTTAGTGCGTAGAAGCTAGTAGCCAATAAGGAATTTCATCAAAGAACTGAGAGTACTCAGACGCAGTACAGTTTTTAATACGTTATTTTATTCTAATTAATGGTTAATGATTAGAAAATTAATGCAACAATTAATTACATAATAAATCAGATATTCAGAGGCAGTGAGGCTCACCTGAACATTTTTTTTTTCTTTTTTAAAAGCGAAAAATCAGAAATAAATTACTTTATAATTTTTATCCAGTTGAACAAAAAAGCACTAGGAAATGGTTAACTCCTTCAGGAAGAATTCCTTTTCAACTCCTTCAAGGACCACAAGAATATGACAGGGCCAATGAAATTTGATCAATATATAACGATTGGAAACAGAAATATGGCACAAGTGTAAACTAGGTTTAAGTATGTTTTGAACATTATTACTGGGACAACTTAATAAATCTTTAAGACTGTAAATTACCACTATCAGTAATAAGTGATGGTGGTGCCAGCAAGTGGTTCCAAAAGCATTTTCTATATTACAGGCAGGTATTATACCCATGATTTATAAAATGATCAACATTACAAGAGCAAGATAGAAGCTATCAGAAAGGGCTTTAGTGGTACCACCAGGTTGTGCCAAGTGCATTTGTCATCTTCCAAGCAACTATTCGTCATCAATTATTGGTGATTAAGTTATGGGTCTTTGGGAGAATCCCTTGTCAACGGTTCAAAAGGTCCCAGGGACCGAAAAAGGCCAGTTATCTACTCTGAACTTTGACTGTTTTGCATTTTATCCAAAATACGCGATTAAAGATCAGCTATTACACGCCTAATCTTTGAAGTGTTCACCAAATAATTAATGGGGCAAGGTAGAAGGGGCCTAGGACTATCATTTGCCACTTTCAATGGGGCTGTAGTGGCACTACCAAGTGGTGCCAAGTGCGTGGGGCATATTTCAAGCATTCATATTTTATTCATTGTCGGCCTCCTGAACAAAATAACATTGGGGTAGTTAAGGGGGCCTTAGGGGGTATCCCTTGACAGATATCGGCAGGGTCCTAGGGACTGGAAGGTTCCAGTTAGCTAACCTGAACTTTCATGTTTTTCATCATTGTACATGGGGAAACGGGAAAAGGGCAACTATTATACGCTTTATCCTTGAAGTGTTCATCAAATGATTATTGGGGCAAGTAAGAAGGGGCCTAGGACTATCATTTGCCACTTTCAGAATGGGGCTGTAGTTGCACCACCAAGTGGTGCCAAGTGCGTTGGGCATATTTCCAGCATTCATATTTTATTCATTGTCGGCCTCCTGAACAAAATAACACTGGGGGTAGTTAGGGGGCCTTAGGGGGTATCCCTTGACAGATTTCGGCAGGGTACTAGGGACTGGAAGGGTTTAGTTAGCTAATCTGAACTTTGATGTTTTTCATCATTGTACATGGGGAAACGGGAAAAGGGCAACTATTATACGCTTTATCCTTGAAGTGTTCATCAAATGATTATTGGGGCAAGTTAGAAGGGGCCTAGGACTAGCATTTGCCACTTTCAGAATGGGGTTGTAGTGGCACCAGCAAGTGGAGACAAGTGCGTGGGGCATATTTCCAGCATTCATACACTTAACCCTTAACCCATCCCCAATGAAAGATGGTTCAGGTTCCCAGAAATGGAGGACAAATGAATGCTTAAAATATGCCCCACGCACTTGGCACTACTTTGTAGTGTCACTACAGCCCCACTTTGAAGGTGAGAAATGATAGCCCTAGGACCCCTCTACCTTGTTCAATAATCATTTGGTGGACACTTCAAACAATAGCTATTTTCTAATGATTTTCCTGGATATTATGTAAAACCCAACGTCAAGGTTCGCCTACTAGCCCTTTGCTGTCCCTGGGACCCTTTGTAAGGTTGACAAGAGATACTTCCTAAGGCCCTTAATCCATCTCCAGTGATTAGTTTGTTCAAGTGGCCAATAATTGCACTGCGTGAAAATTTGGCTTTACAAAACAAGTAAAGATAATGTAAATTTATTATTTACAATGCCTTTAAATGGCTTTTCTGAAAAAAGTCAAAGTTGGAAAAGGTAACCTTTACATTAACTTTACATGCACTTAAATATGATGTAATGTCCCACATTGTCTTGACTTTACAAAAAAGTAAAGTTAATATTTACAACCATTAAACACAGTATTTAGGATAAATTAAATCTGATAATTACAGACCTTAAATTTAATTAAATACCATCTTTAATAACCACAATCTGATAATAACAAACCTTAAATTTAATTAAATACCATCTTTAATAACCACAAAAGTTAATAATTTCCGTTTTCCATTCCAGTGAATGAAGCCTTATTCAAATTATGAATAAGTTTTCCTTCCAAAGTGATAAGTTGCGGAAATGTAAACATCATAATTAATATACATATTAAGAAAAAGCTGACTTTAACTTTGTTTATTACAATACAAAACATTATTTTTTACAAACATAAAATCAAAATCATCAAGATTCTTGGCAGTATATGTTGCCCACATCCTATCCTGCAAATAACATGCATATCAAAGACAAAGTACATTTTACAAATATGTTTTTTTTTTTGTATGTGACATGTTTTATAATAAAACCAACTGTTCATTCTTGAATTTAAAGTTGTGAATCAACATAAAACTATTTTATGTCCTCTTTCTTGTTGATATTGGTTTTAGTAGAAATCAACAACTGTCAAAATGTTTTTGTCACACCTCCCTTTTCAGAGTTCAAAACTTTTCTCCCCATGCAGGCATTTTCCTAATGCTTTTCCTAAAAGAAAAAAAATGTATTTTTTTCAGTGCCATGCATTAGTATGAATATTTTCAATGGCTTTGTGTTATCAGAATTCACAATACTATGATAAATAAAACTAAAAACAAGGCACAACGTTACTAATAAATAAACAGTTCATACATGACTTTTAACCTCAAAAAGCCAAAAATGTAAATTTATTAATTTAATAAGATGAGTGGAACTCTTGTTATTGACATATTATATGAAGAATCAATGGGTTAGGTCATGTATCCCTTATCACAAAAAGCCTATAAACGAAAATTTGAGAAATAGGTATTTTTTAAGGGTACTACACAAAAACAAAGAATAAATCCCTGATATATTGAGAAATCATAGGTTTCCTGACTACTCAGTCGTCAGTTTACAAAGAGAACAATATTGTGCTACATACCGTGTAAGTAGAATTTTTAGCGAGGATTTAATTTTGGCATTATTAGCGAGGGTGTTGAGATGGTAAAATTAAATATTGCTAAAAATTAATTGCGTTTTATTTGTATTAGTTTCTTAAATGTGCATTTTAAAGTCCCTAAAATAGCATCTCGCTAAAAATAAATTACCAGTTTTAAAGGACAAATCGTAAAATTTGCCTCTCGCTAAAATTTCCACTTATGTGGTATTTAATTTAGCTGTACATGTATACAGAATGATACTGAAGTTATGGTTTAGGATATATATACCTTTTTCCCCAATCGCATGTTTCAGCTCATGACCTTTTTCCTGATATGGAACAGTAAAAGTACTTGAGGTGAGAGTCCCTCAAATTGAAAATGACAATCATGCTGAAATAGAATTCATACCGTGATTAACATTTTGTACATATGGACAAATTTAGTCAATATTTTTTTTTTAAAAATTATGAGTTTGAAGCAAACTGCTGCACTTGGTCACCAGAGAATGAATTGATTTTGAAAATTAATACACTGTGCAATCACAAATAATAGCTATGAATTGACAAACACCCTTATTTTATTTTTTTATCAAGAATAATCTAAATTCTAAACAATACTTGCCATTTATAATATGAAAGTTGAGAACCAGCCTCTTCTTCATGACAGGTCTTTTAATTTTCTATGGTAGGCTGAGTAGCTTGAGACTATATACAAAGGAAATTGAACATTTTTTTTTTTTACAAATATATGATGATATTGACTCCCGAGCAATTCAAGCATTAAATAATGTAAATGTTTGTTCAAGTAACAGATTTCATGAAATTTATTATTAAAATGTGTTTTTACCAAAGAATACTGGGATCCTCAATCTGGGTAAACATGTTTTGTTGTCTTCCTTGTCTCGTCTTGATGTTTTCCCTTCAATAATCTGCATACTGAATTCACTATACCTGTGTTTTAAGAAAATGGACACAGTTTAAAATACAAAATGATATAAACAAGAGGCCCATGGGCCACATCGCTCACCTGAGCTCTAAGGGTAGGAAAAAGTAGAAAATTGATTTTTATTGTAAAGTTTAAACCCAAAAGTAGTCCCATGACCAATCATGGATGTGCTATTTTTTTAGAAAATGATTTTTAAAGAATTTTCATATATATATCTTTAAAAACTTTGGTCGGCCATTTTGGCCCCGCCCTACCCCGGGGGGTCATGATTTGAACAAATTTGAATCTACACTACTTGAGCATGCTTCCATATAAATATGATGAATTATGGCTTTGTCATTCTTGAGAAGAAGATTTTTAAAGAATTTTCCTATATATTTCTATGTAAAACTTTGGTCAGTCATTTTGACCCCAACCTACCCCTGGGGGTCATGATTTGAACAAACTTGAATCTACACTACTTGAGCATGCTTCCATATAAATATGATCAATTATGGCTTTGTCATTCTTGAGAAGAAGATTTTTAAAGAATTTTCCTAAATATTTCTATGTAAAACTTTGGTCGGCCATTGTGGCCCCGCCCTACCCCCGGGGGACATGATTTGAACAAACTTGAATCTACACTACCTGAAGATGTTTCCCCATAGGTTTCATCTCTCCTGGCACAGTGGTTCTTGAGAAGAAGATTTTTATAACATACAACCAAATTTTCACTAATTCTCAATTATCACCCCTTGAATGAGGGCGTGGCCCTTCATTTGAACAAACTTGAATCCCCTTCACCCAAGGATGCTTTATGGCAAGTTTGGTTGAAATTAGCCCAGCGGTTCTTGAGAAGAAGTCGAAAATGTGAAAAGTTTACAGACAGACAGACAGACGGACAAAAGGACGCCGGACAAAATGTGATCAGAAAAGCTCACTTGAGCCTTCAGCTCAGGTGAGCTAATAAAAATAAATAAACTCTCAAAGTTGAGAGTTTATGTACATGTATATAGGTTAGTATATATAGGTCCCTGATAGGTGTAGTACTTTTCTTACAACATTATTTTTCTAGCCTGATCAAAATCTTTATTAAAGCAACTTTTAGAGTGTAGTTAACTTAACATGGTTAATGTAGATACAAATTTTTAAAAATATTTTACATTTGTCAATCCGGTAGACAAGCCCCTATGATTCATACACCTTAACAGAATAAAGTGACGCACATAAACATTTAATCCCAGATTTATCAAAAGTACTTATCTAATATCCTAGCAGAAAATAACATACAAAGCGTCGTTTTCCGTGACTTTGATTAGTTTCATTCTTTCACAACATGCACAATGTACTTATCTGAAAGTGAAAGTAAAAACGGCTGGAAATCGTAAACAAACCTTTAGAGCATGTCAACCCGGGAGTTCGAGCAGTTATTCAGGCAAGAATCTTCTTAAATCTAGATGAAGTGTCAAAAAATTACCACTGGTTTCAAACTTCGTCAAAATAACGATGCAGACCCGCTCAACTTGATTTGAATTGATTGGCTATTCAACCGAGTACACAGTGCCATATTTGGGTTACTGTTCAGAGTAGATCGTTCGTTTTACATTCGAGAAGAGTTTACATATTACTTGAATGAAGAGGATAACATAATACTGAGCTAAAAATTTTGTGTAAAGTATGTTTTCTGTTTAGTTTACAATACAAGCTGTAAATGTGCTGGAGATTTTATTGATGTTGAAGCTTGTAAACAAAACCAATAAACGTAGGACTTATTCACGACAATGTATGGGAACCAGAGCTGGGAACCAGTCTAGAAGGCAAAGAAAATTCCGCCAAGTAAACAACAAAGAAAGGGATTTGGGATGTTGTCAGTTGTATACATTATGTGGGCCGGTGACTGCAAGGTAATACATGTGTCTTATTTGTTGCGCATAATTTGTTTCATTTAATTATTGAAATTTATCCGTCCCAACCAGTGGCGTAGCATCGTTTTTTTTATTTTTTGAAAGTGGGGGGGGGAGGCAATAAAGGGGGGAGTTAAGGGGGGTTTAACTTTTTCTCAGTGACAACTACATTTAGTTCCAATTCTTATACTACATTTTTGGTACATTTCTAATAGTGTATGTTAGTTTTGAAAAAAGTGTGTGGGGGGGGGGGGCAAGCCCCCCTGGCCCCCCGGATACTATGCCCCTGCCAACACTGGCAGAAATATAACTAATCTGACTTCAAAATTCCTTCCTCTCAGGCAGTCTGTTCCCCGAAGTACATGTTACACTCTTCGCTCTTATATTTTAAAATATTCATTGTATATTTTTTTGCAGAAGCAAGGAATGTGGAGCTAATGCATGCTGCTAAGGATGGAAAGTTCTTTGTTTATTGGTTGTTCCTGAGACACCAGTCACAGTTGTACCTTATTTCCATTTTAGGTAATGCCTTTTGATTTTTTTAAGTAGAGGAACAATGCATTTTTCATTCAATATAAAGCTTCGCTCTCATTTTTTAACAAATTTTCATTGTATATTTTTGTAGAAGCAAGGAATGTGGAGCTAATGCATGCTGCTATGGATGGAAAGGTCTTGTGTATATTGGTTGTGCCTGAGACACCAGTCACAGTTGTACTTTATTTCCATTTTAGGTAATGTCTTTTGATTTTTTTCAACATTGTTGGATACTTACTACATGATTTTATCTAAAGAAAAGTATTTAAAATATTTCCTCACATTTTTAAAGAGGCCAGGTATGGTGATATGGAGATTATTCATTTTTTATTCAAAATCTTATTTTCCATGCATTTGTACAGGGAGTCTATTTACACTTGAGAGGTGAGCGTCAGATTTAATTTTGAAGATTGATGACCTTCAGATGTTGTGATGAAGATTGTTGAAAGAGATTATCAACATAGAACCATAGAACAGTCAGGTGAGGATTGGACTTCAACATTTTATCAAGAGATGTTTATATACTGCTAAGCTTAGTGAAAGCACACCATAAACATTTTAAGTATCTCAGTCAGTTTCATGGATATTACAGATGTATCACTATCATATGTTTGACATTGAGTCGCTTTGTCTAAATTTCCATTACGTTTAGTTATACATGTGTTGTTACTTAAGTATGTCTTCAAAAGCTTGTGCTTTAATTTCAATAGAAGTAATGAAAACCTATTTAAAAATTGTATTTTTTTTTCTTTATAATTTTGAAAATTATTATTATCAGGACTTGTACAACACCTGAGTACCCAGATGACTGTTGAACTAATTGGTGAACAAGAAAAGATGTCAGAGAGGGGAATCCAAAACAGATGTCATGATCAAGAAAATGTACTGTTATCAATGATATGATCAAAAATTTGTAAACTTGTAGCAATTTAGAATATCTTATCTGTAATATAACTCTTCAATACATAATTGTTCACACATTATCATCTTATCTGTATATTAATTGCCCCCTCTTATATAACCCCCTGCTGATTGTAATGACCTGTGTATTGATTCCTGATCTTAAGGATCTTATACATGTAATGTGCTCCTGATCGTCAGGAGCGGATCTTGAGTATATATATAGTGCGACAGAAATTTAGAATAAGATATAGGAAGATGGAAATATAGAAGACTTAGTAGATAGAACTGTTAGAGATAGATAAAGTTACTTACTTACTTGGAATATAACATAATATTTTTTGGATTTATATGTACATGTAATTATTTAACTTGGATTTTATTTTTAGTGAATTGTTTTTCCTGAATGTTTCTATTTGTGATGTGCTGTGTAAATAAACTGTAGACTAGAATTTCGGCAAGATATGAGGAACAAGGATAAATTGATTTATTCATGCAAACTGACATTATGAAATGTGTTATAAGACTGCCTGATGCGGCGCTACAAACTAACTAGTAAATATCTTGGAGATTTATAGATGAACATGCAAGCATTCTTGGTTTTAAATGTTATTCATTCAGAGTTTTTGCACAAATTCAATTTTCAGTACAGTAATTTAAACTGGATGTGTGATTTTTAGTACAGTTATGTAAAATGAATATGTTACTTTATTTTGATTGTCAGTTTCTCAACAGGATATAATTTATTTTTTTGCAGAACAAAACACACAGAACTTTTTTTCTCTTTGTGCACCCTTCACCTGTAAATGTTTTACACCATCTTGGTTACATATTTTACATTTATGACGTTTAAATCGAGCAAACACATGAAAATACGTAAAGCTGGATACATACACTCAAAATAAAAAAATTGCTTAGTATTTTTTTTTTACTTATTTTAAGTAATCTGATTACTTAAGATAATTGTTGATTACTGACTATGATTGAGTATTATTAAGGATTACTAAGTAATTCACGAATTACTTAAAATTCCTTATTGTAAGTAAATTAATTACTTAAAGTATATTAGAATTCATTCAAAAAATTAATTTAAGTAATTCTAAGTAAAATAATTTACTAGGATTTCCATTATCGCCCTTGAAAATATTTTTTAATAAAACAAAATATTAATCAAATGTTTCTAAACAGTTCTGCGTCTAAAATTTTTGTTACAATTAAATACCTTATTCGTTAAGAGATATAAATATCCCAACTTACATCGTTTAAAGTGACCTAATATAAATGTTTTAGGTAAGCTATTAAAAATAATTAATGAAAATATAAGGAATCGAAACTAGAAGTCAACATCTTTACGGCAATGTAGAATATAATGAGTTGACTATAGAAAAGTCCTTATTATTACAATTCTGTTATATCTGACAATATGTCAATCACTTTCATATGTCAGGTTCTCTCTTATCAGAGGAAAATCAATTAAATTAAATACAAGCTTAAAAATTTGTTTACTCACATTATATAAATGTCAACTCAAGACCACTTCTGATTTACCCAAAAAGCTTTGTTCTTCAAATACTAAGTAATTATTTTTTTTTTACTTATTTTAAGTAAATTATTTACTAGTCACTGTTTCTATAACTATAAAATTGTATTACTTAAAATTACTAATAAATATTATAAATTACTTATCATGATTGCTATGGTGACAAACTTTTTTACTTAAAAATTACTTAAAATAAGTAATTCGTTTACTTGATTTGAGTAAAAGTAAGTAATATTTTTTTTGAGTGTATGCAAACATGCATCTACCATAACCCATTACATATTTTCCAAGGTGTGTGAAGTCGAGCACATACATGAAAATGTGTGAAGCTGGACACATACACAAATACACATGCATCATCTGCCACAACCTATTACATATTTTCCAAGGCGTGTGAAGTCGAGCACATACATGAAGATGTGTGAAGCTGGACACATATGCAAACACACAAGCATCTACCACAACCTATTACATATTTTCCAAGGCGTGTGAAGTTGAGCACATACATGAAAATGTGTGAAGCTGGACACATATGCAAACACACTAACATTTACCACAGACATAAAAACAAATCTAAACTTAATCAAGCATAGACAGGCTCATGGGATGAAGCTGGACTCGTACATGATCTCATGCATTTTTCAAACTGCATCCCCGCATCTATTCTAATAGATTTTTCACCATATTTTGTGTTTGTGAATATGTAAAATGCATCATTTTGCATTAAAATTTGAAGATGTTATTAGCCTGTGTATAATAAGCGCAAATCAAATAGCCTTTTATGTAATTTTTTTCACATTTTTAATTCAATTTAAACTGCAAAGTTTATTTTATATATGTACATGCACCATAAAGAATAAATATTATACATGTATTAGTATTATATTTTAAAGTGAAATGAGACCTCCATTTCATAAGCAGAAATGTGAAATTTATACTTGTCATCTGTATTTCTTTTTTTTATTTTTTCCCACATTTATCTGAATGTTTAAAGGAAAACAAAAGTCAAAGATAGCTCAATATAATGTTTATATTCAAGGTTATAACTGGATATTGTTTGTGCTGTATATCTGACTCATCATATTATGAGAAGCAAAAATACAGAATATTTTAGATCATTTTTGATTGGAAAATGAAAAATATCAGTATGCCAATTTTCCCCATTGTTATATTTTTAATTACTTTATCATTAATATCAATGTACATATTAAAGATCTATGTCATCCAATTCACAGAGTTGTATGCAATCCTGATGCAGATAATATTTTTTTCCTGTGTTTCTCAGTATAGCGGGAATATTTTGTATGCGAGGAATGTATATTAATGGTTTTGGTTGTATATGTGGGCGTGGCCAAAGAAAAGCCAATGAGAAATGAGTATTCAGTAATATGTTCATATCATTCTAAGCCAATGCTCTTCAATACACACACATTTTTTTTGCTTTATATACATCATATGTGTATAAATATACTGGTAATGGAAATAACAAAACTGTTGAAATGTTTTTTATTTTTGATTTTTTCATACATGCAAATATTATAGGATGTTCATGCATTTTTAACAATTGCACCGAATGCACGTCCGGCATTCTCCTTTGAGACATTATTTACATAGCGATGGACACAGGTTTTCCATAGTTAACCATCTATGGTTTTTGCCTGGGCGGTTTTTAATGTCAGTGATAGGGATACAATTTATTACATGTAAATTATTTTGCAAATGCATTGCAGTGCTTTATTGTTTCACGTTCAATGAAATGTATGTTAAAAATTTATGTTTTGTTCCATGTATCAAAATAAACGCCAGCTGCTCCAACTAAGCTAACCTGGCTTACATCATAGGTGTTGTATTATTTGAAGCGTAGTCTGTCAAATAATGATGAGTCGAGTGTTTGAATCTGTAGATGACCATTTCTAATACTAATTTCCACTGGAAATGGATACAAGATAATAAAAACAATATATGACATTTGTCTTAAAATTCTGGGTACTGACTAGATTAGATTCTTTAAACTAACTGTGAAAATCCAAAGAATAAGTGTATTAAACAATTGTCAGCATTTAAATAAGAATTTGCTACAATATGTATACTCAGTATTTAATGAACTTTAATATGGCATTAAAGGTGAAAGGTTATATTTAATTATCTTTTCGTGTAATTAAAGGTTACCTTTTCACCTTTACTTTTTGTAAAGTTAATACAAAGATGACCTTGCTTTTGGGAGCACCTTTAATGAAATTTACTTCACAAGTAAAGTTTTGTAAAGGTGTTTTTTCAAGCAGTGTTGATGACAATTCATTGCTTGAAATATACTCTACACACTTGGCACCACCTAGTGACATCGCTACAGTCCCGTTCTGATAGCACTAAACAAAAGTCCTGGGGCCCTTCTACCTTGCCCTAGTTAAGATATTGTGGGCACTTTATAAATCATTAGTATAATACCTGTAATATCAAAAATGCTCTTGGAACCACTTGGGGGCAACACCACCACTTATTACTGATAGTGGTAATATATAGTCTTATAGACCAATGAAGTTGCCTGGGTAATAATGTTCGAAACATACTTCAACGTAATTTACAACTTGTGTAATATTTCAGTTTACAATCGATAGAGTAGCCAATTTTCAGGTTAGCTTATTGTAACGATATTTTCAAGGTCGTATTTTATGCAGTTTTATATTTTGTGTTCATGTGTCATAAAATATAATCTATCATTAAATGGAATGACACTCGCGTTTTTCGTACTGATTGCTAGACCATCATTTATAAAATGCATTGTCGACCGATTCTCCCTTTTTTTCTGAACATTACAATAAGCACACGCTGGGTGTGACAGGTTGGCAGGGAATGTTTATTATTCAATGTCACCTGATCCCATTCCTGATGTTTTGGAGGTCAGTGTTTGCTCTGATACTATTTTGTGACTTTTAATGGACTTTTAAGCTCGAATACTGTTTGTTATCCCCACATGTTTCATTCAATTGACTAATTGCACAACCGTTATAAGCATAGACTAATGAACATCAATTTAATTAAAATCAGACTTTTTAAATCCGCGAAGAGTAATATGTGTCGCAGAACTAAGAAGTCTGATTTAAATTATGTAAAAGAATTCAATCTTAAAATCGATATCTAAGATTGAGGTTGTAAAAATGAATCAAAATATGCAAAGGCATAATATAAAGGGAAGTTCTCGTTTCTCAACCTCTGTAGTAACATGTATCACAGGGGTTAAATACCAAATCTGTGACGTCATAACTGTTGATCATGCAGTAGCAGAGTGAAAGTGAAACGTAACGAGAATTCATGTAAAGAAACAAAAGAAATCGGAGTTTAAAATCATTTTTTTAGATGAATATCATGTGTGATTCATATGGGAATAAAGCTTATGAATAAGGTATGGTAATATAATTTTACAAAACATATGAACATCAACGTATGTTGATCATAATATCATGCAAAAATATGAATAACATACGCTAAACGTATAATCAACATATGTTTAAAAACATATGTTAATCATATGTGGCTCGTTTTTTTTTTATGGCGAACATATGTTAAGCGTGTGTTCAACCAAAGTTGAACATACGCTGCAATTTTACTTGCATATCAGTCGTTGCATTGTGAAGTCACAATCGTAAAACACGATGCAGGGCGAACACGACGGTCACGTGACTGCCTGCGCCAATCAGATTCCTTTAACTTTTAATTATTCATATGAGATATAATAATTAGATTTGAGTGGAGTCCACCTGATAATTATAAAAACTGTGAAGATTCCGTTCTAATTTTTCCTTTTGTGTGAAGTTCATTCGATACATACGATTGAGTGGAGTTAAATTATTATATATTGTTTTACTGATGTGAGGAAATTACTTATTATTTTCCTGTCTGTGCTATATATTTCGCACTTTTGTTTACTATTGTTTGATAGAAATAATTGCGTGTCTAATATGTTTGTTAAGACACATTTCTTTTGTCTGTCCTTTCCGAACTGAATTCTGACTTTAGTTTGTCATCATTTTGATATATACTTTTGTCTGGTGTCGAATTGCTATTTACTTTATTCATTCAATTTTAATTGTTGAGGACGTTATATCAACTTTTGTGAGCAGTGTATTTTGCCGTGTATGAATATATGTTGTCACTTTAGGAGGGCGTGCGATTGCTTTTTCCTTATTGTTGATCTCATATTACATTCTACTTTGAATAAAATCCAATACACCTGATATCTGTCATACCATTAAAGAAGAATGACACAAAGGAGAAAAATATCATGGTTAAAGGTGAACTGTTTAATTTATCATTTTGCTGTTTTCATTCATATTGTTTACAAAGGATAGGGCTAAACTGTAATTAGATAATATGAAAATCAATCGAGGCTACTTCGGATTTCAATTATCAACTCTCCTTTTTGATAAAAGAAATTCTATCACCAAGTGGTTATTATGTTGATTTTACCTAACTCATTAGTTACATAAGAGTTATCTAATTTTGTAAAGTGGAGCATGCTACTGACTGACAAAGTGATTATAAAGATTACAATATCCTCGTTGAATGTCAGCATGTCGTGAATTCTATATAATAACTTTGTTAACAAGTACAGCCTGCCATTGAGTCCTAATTTGTCTCAGATGTTTCATATAAAAAATATAGATCTTTGATTATACTCATCTTACTGACAGTGTGCAGTTTATTCTTTACCAATTCACAGGGCTCTAAGAAATTCTTGAAATACTTCTTATCACTTTGTCAGTCAGTAGCATGCCTCAATTTACAAAACTGGTAAGCTCTTGGGTATTGAATAAGTCAACAGGCGATTTTAACGCATCCAAAGCACATGATACTAGCTTCCAGAAGTCTCTGTTTTATATTTTCCTCACATACTTGTTCTGTTCATGTATTTGCTGTTGTGTATTAGAAAGAAATTTTCATAATGTAATCCAGAAAATTTAATATGCATGTAACCCAAAAAATGTATTCTGCATAGGAAATAACTTTTTTTAAAAAAAAAAGTGTTTGTTTACGATATTTGACAGAATTATGCCCATTGGACTAATGAAAATTCAAATTATTTGCAATTTCCGTTTATTTCATTATGAGATTCAGTATGCAGATTCATCATAACAATCTAGACCAAGTTTTCTCGTAGGTACGAAGAAGGAATTGCTGTCAGCGTTATGCTTCTTCGATGTAGAAAATTTCCAATACTGGGGTAGGAGGGGTAACTATTTCATAAACATCTCTTGTTTGGCATGAATTTTGTATGAGCCGATAGCTAGTTGTATATCCATTCAGTAGACAGTTTGTAATTTAAATGTACAACTTAAACAAAACTTATCAAAAAATTTTCTGAAGTATTAAGAATTAAGTTATATTTTGTGAAAGTGCAAGGATGTGCCCAGGTAGCACAAAACGTTTTCATAACATTATATTCCGGTTGTAAGGATGTTATTCCAAAACGTTTTTGACATAACGTTTGAAAAATGTTTTTATAACGTTTTATCTAGGTTATAATGACGTTTTTAGAAAACGTTTCTCAAAAACATTTTAAAAATGTTTTTCATAACGTTTAATACTGGTTGGAAGGAAGTTTTTAGAAAACATTTTTGCATAACATTTTTATAATTATAATAAGAATTTTTTTATTGCTTAAAAAGCATTATAAAAAATGTTTTCATATTTTATTGTTTGAGAAAAACTACTGGTATTCTAAAAACTCATAATATGATATTAAGAATATACACAGTGTGTTGTGTACGTTGACTCAAATTTTAAGAATATTTTTTTTTAATTGAATGAAATTCATTATAAATTCCGATTACAAATGATACCAGAAAACATGAATATAACATTGTCTTAAAATGTTTGGAAAACGTTGTTAAAACGTTATAGAAACAATTGCAACAAATACTATATATTTCAATTCTTAAAAAATATACATTTAGTATTTACTTTTTTGTTTGTTTGTTATTAATACTAGGTGATATATATAAGGAAAAAAAAATTAAACAAAAATGTTTTTAATTCA
>NW_026940013.1:0-9805 GCF_032062105.1 Saccostrea cuccullata
GACCCTTACTCAATAGTTGAAAAATCTTTATTATATTTAGCTTGATTCAGCTTCAAGTGTTAAACTCAAGTTTATAAGGTTTTTTTATGACCTTGACCTTTGACCTCCATAAAATGACCTTGACCTTTAACCCCATTCACCCAAAGGTCACAATCAAGCTTGAGTTCGTGGTCATATTTGCATCTCTCACTTTAACAAATACTTATATACCCCCCTTCCCCCTTTTTTTCTCTTGAAAAAAATCAATACCAACATAGAAAAATTTTGTATAACTCAAACGACATGACATATCGACATGACATTTAAGGATTGCAGTAGAAGCACATCAAAGAAAGTGTCCTGAGAGTGTAACGGTGAGTCTCTGAAGTATATAATGAAATTCTAATAAGTATCGGAAAAAACTATATTTTTTTCTGTCTGAAATCTAGGTGCCGATGAGCATAAAAATTAATTAAAACTTGCATTGTCTATTTCTTCAGTTTTTGTCAACAGCATTCGATTCTCCTGCTCTAATACGAAATTTAAATACCAAGTATTCTTGATTTCTTTTATATGTAGAATTTATTTTAATTTTATTTACATTTAATATTAATTGAAGGAATCTCGGAAACTACAATTTTTCCTATCAAATGAATTTCTACGCAATTCAGATAGGTTAGATAGATTGCAGTTATCTCACTTTATACGTTGCAGTGTGAGAAAATGCCTGTGACTCACAAATTATGACAACAAATTACATGTAATCTGCCAAGTAGAGTCCACATGTACCAAAAATGCATCCCGGGACTACCCAGATTTTGGTTTGTTTTTCCGAGCAGGATAAAACTCCATGTATTCTGTAACTCAATCTATGCCCTAAAGAAAATTCACCAATTGATATGAGGTCACTCACCTTCTTCTAAGGCTTACGGCTTTTCAGCTTAATTTCCTCTGCAACTGACCACGTGTATTAGTTTCGCATTTACAGCTCTGTATATGCTAAGTGTCATAGTAATACCTACATGTTGCACATCATTTTTTTTCAGCAAGCACTCTGATTCACTGCAAACGTGTCTCATAATTATTCTAATCATTTTTCTACATCAAATATCACATCAAACAGGGAATATCTCAGTTTTTTTAAGAAATTTGACCGGGACTTTACTACGAAACTATTTCTTTCAATAGGAAATTATTTCCTTCAACCTTAAAATAATAAGTTTACAAAATACCTGTAACGTTGTGGAACTCGATGGCTCAGTTGTTAGCATGTCCGACTTACATAATAATGGTTTTGGGATCGAGCCCAGCTGGAGGAGATTTTTTTTTTTTTTTTTACATTTTGCCTGTTTTTTATTTGCCTTTTTTTATATGGAAAAATATCCTTCTTACAGATAAATAGAGAAGAACGGAAGACCTTATTTGTTGCCGTAGCAACAAGAGTTTCTAGTTTTTCTATCTGTTTGTACCTATTTAAAATAGTACAAATGTGATTGTCTTAAGAATTCAAATGGAATCAATGAGACATTGTATAGTTTTAAAAGAGTTGTAGTCATAAAACAGAAATACCCAGCCACATTTCGGCATTTTAAATGTATTCACAATCCTATTTTGATAACAATACTAAGAAGTCACAAAAATTATATTGTTTACAAAAGGGAGGCTTTCAACCCATTTTGCCCCAGGATGAAAATCAGAATTCCGAAACCTAAATGAACGCACTCGGACTTCTTCCAAAACTGTGAAAAATGTAAGTACAGTTCAAGGAATTTAAAGCTTTTTTTTTCGACCATTGGCTGTCCCTTGAATATTAATATCAAAATACTACAAGACTGTCAATCACCTTAATTCCAAATCATGAATAGACAACTTGCAAAATTGAAAGAGTTTAGGGAGCCAGGTTTTTGTAGAAAAAAACGATCCTTTTTGAACCCCCCCCCCCCCCGGACCCTTCTGGTGTGGTGAAAATCGAAATTCCGAATCCTTATTGCACACTTACTGATACTGCCAATTTAAACATTCAAAAATATGAATCAGCTACTGCAAAAAATAAGTGGAGTTCAGGAGAGGGTTTTGTAGGACATTTAACCCCCCAATTGCACCTAGGGTAAAAAAAATCCCAAAATATTGTTGCACGCTTCAGGACACTTTACATCACATTTCAAAATAAGATTTGGCTTCTGTGTAAAATGTAAGGAGTTCAGGGAGCCATTGTTTTTGTAGAAAAGCATTCTTTTTAAGCCCATTTGACACCAAGATTAAAGTGAAAATTTTAAACCTTTTTGCACATGTTGAAGGCATCACCAAGCAAATGCCAAAAAAGGAGTTGGCTACTACTTAAAATAAGAGTAGTTTTAGGAATAGTGTGACAGACAGACGTACATATGGAACAGCTTTAGAAGAAAGTGGAGGTTCAAGAAAAAAACTGAACCAATAATTTCTTTTTCTTTTATATACCTTCAAAAGCAAAGACTCTTTTAGACTTTTTGCAATATTCACGAGAACGACTCTTTGGTTTTCATAATACATGTACATATACAAGTAATCGAGATAGTGTCTTTCCTGATGTACTTTATTTTATCAAATAAAATATACATGACGTCATGTTGTATATTTTATTTGATAAAATAAAGCATATCAGGGAAGACAATAGTAAATGCCACTAAAATACGCCTATGTACAAAATGCTGTGTTTTCCATGTCTTATGCCACCTCTCTGTCGTATATTCTCATCACATATATCTGTAAGTATTTTCTATATTCCATATAAGCGATTCTGCAGAACAGTCTATAATTTTCTTTTCATGACAAGAGCAGGAGTTTTGAGGGAGGTCAACATTATCGCTACATTGCAAAAAAATTCAACTCATTACCGCTACATTTTCTGAAATTTTCGGGCGATCATTACCGCTACATTTTATCAAAAGGACCTATGCCGAAAACAACTCTATGGAACGCCATCGCTGCCTTATAGCATACAGCTATGCATTTATTATGTCAATTTATCATTACGTGATGTGAACATATCTTTACGTTATGTCCATTTTTTATGAGATGATGTAAATATATCTTAACATCATGTCAATGCTGCATTACACGAAGTAAATACATCCTTTCATTATATCAGCACTTCATAACTTGAAGTAAAAAATTCATTATGTGACGTGATAATGTGTTTACATTGTGTTAAAAGTTTATTACGTGAAATGAATGTTTCTTTACATCATTTCATTTCTTTAATATGTGAGGTCAAAATTGCATTACGTCAAGTAAATTGTGTTTTATAATTAAACTTATCATCATATGAAGTCAAAAGCCCATTCCTTTTTGAGAGTGTATATTTCTATTATATCAATGCATTATTACGTGATATGGATTTATCTTTATCTTACGGCGAGAGCATCTTGATGTGAGGTGGACACATCTTACCTTTATGTCAGTGCTTTATTATGTGGTGTAAAAGGTGTATAACATAATGTGAACATATCTTTATATTATATCAACACTTTATTACATTATGTCAAAACTCCATTCCGTGATGTGGATATATAATTATACGTTATGTCAACTTCTTCTTATTTGATTTAAAAATATCTTTATATGGAACGCCATGGCTGCCTTATGTGGCTATTTTATATTATGCTGTGGTTATTTTATATGAAGATGGTGCTCTTTTATATTATGCTGTGCTTATTTTATATGAAGATGGTGCTCTTTTATATCATGCTGTGGTTATTTTATATGAAGATGGTGCTCTTTTATATCATGCTGTGGTTATTTTATATGAAGATTGTGCTCTTTTATATTATGCTGTGGTTATTTTATATGAAGATTGTGCTCTTTTATATTATGCTGTGCTTATTTTATATAAGATGGTGCTCTATTATATTATGCTGTGCTTATTTTATATGAAGATGGTGCTCCATTATATTATGCTGTGCTTATTTTATATGAAGATGGTACTCCATTATATTATGCTGTGCTTATTCTATATAAAGATGGTGCTCCGTTATATTATGCTGTGGTTATTTTATTCAAGATGGTGCTCTATTATTTTATGCTGTGGTTTTTTAATATGGAGGTGGTGCTTTATTATATTATGCTGTGTTTTTTTTTTAATATGGAGGTGGTGCTTTATTATATTGTGCTGTGGTTTTTTAATATGGAGGTGGTGCTTTATTATATTGTGCTGTGGTTATTTCATGTGATGGTGTTTTTTTTTTCAAATACATATATCATGTCAAGATATTCCTCATAGTTTTGAAGATTAAATTCAATACTGAGTTTATCAGCTATTATCTCGAAATGTTGAAAGTAAAACAAATACTAGTACTAGTAATTGATGTAATTAAAATCATTCAAATACGCTATGACTATCGCTAATTCCTCTTTTTTCCATCAGTTATGCACTTGGTTTCAGGTTGGTGTATTTTGTGTATTAATGTTTTCCTAGGTGCATGTGTCTAAGATTAGCACGTTTCAAAAATGTCGTTTTACTGTATATAGGTACGACATTTGCCATTTTCGGAAAATCTAGAGGGATTTGTTGTCTCTGTCATTCTGGGACGCCTCAACATTCTACATATTTAAAATCGTCACTTCCTTTGCTATCAGTTGCGGTGCTAAATATCAAGAAGTTTTTGTTTACTGCATATTTTATACGGCAAGTTCAAATTGGCAGACGATTGAAAGGTGTTATTCAATCATTTTTAAATGTAGATTTCACCCGAAATTATGTCCGAAACTGGTAGGAAAATGTAGATATTGATTAAAATCAAGAGTGACCCGAGCCCGGTACCTAGTAAGGGCAAAATCTACATTTAAAAATCCTTAAAAAATCCTATGTGTTTGAAAAAAACCACCATCACATGAAATAACCACAGCACAATATAATAAAGCACCACCTCCATATGAAATAACCACAGCATAATATAATAGAGCACCATCTTCATATAAAATTACCACAGCATAATAGAGCACCATCTTCATATAAAATAACCACAGCATAATATAATAGAGCACCATCTTCATATAAAATAACCACAGCATAATATAAAAGAGCACCATCTTCATATAAAATAAGCACAGCATAATATAAAAGAGCACCATCTTCATATAAAATAAGCACAGCATAATATAAAAGAGCACCATCTTCATATAAAATAACCACAGCATAATATAAAATAACCACAGCATAATATAAAAGAGCACCATCTTCATATAAAATAACCACAGCATAATATAAAATAACCACAGCATAATATAAAATAGCCACATAAGGCAGCTATGGCGTTCCATATCTTTATGTTGTGTTAACTCTTTATCATGTTGATTCCAAAAGTTCATTACCTGATGTTAAAATACATTTACATTATCTCAAAGCTGTTTATCTAGTATATAATGAATGTTGACGACATTGTTTTAATGACTGGTAAGAAGAGGGGGGGGGGGGTCCTGATTGATTAGGACGAATTACGGCCACATAATATCAACCCCCCTCTTTTCCAGACATAACTTTACTATAGAAATTTAGTGTTCATTGAAAGTACAGCCCCCATCCCCACTTTTTGTTGAAGTATAGTCCACTAAGGGTAATGTTGTATATCTGGGAAAAAAATAGGACTAGAAGTTGAACCCGCTTCCCCGAAATAGAATTTTCGGGCTTGGACAATTTTTTTTCTTGTAAGTTTTTTCGGGTAAATATTTTTTTTCAGTTCTGCATGGCTGACCTCCTCTTTCAAAAAAAGATGCTACGTCACTGGAATTAGTAATTTTTTTTAACCATTCCAGGGCAAGAATTCTATTACAAAAATCTACCAGTCGCTCATCTAATTCAATTAGATATGCCTTAGTAAGCATGCATGGGCACATATCAGTGGCGGATATGGGAATCTTGAACAAGGAAGGGTGACGGTATATGTTGGAGACCAAGGGCGGAAAGCGGAGAAGCTCTCAGGCTTTATAGTTTTATAGAAAAAAGTTTTCAACTTAATGCAATGTCCTACAAAGTTTAAGACTTTTATCAAAAAAAAATTCAAAATAAAAAGAAAAAAAATTCTGCACAACTCATAATATTTGATTTATTTAATTATCTGATTAAAGTAAACACCATTGAAAATTTTCGACGTGACTTTAATTCACAGTCGCATTGTTAAGGCTTTGCACGTTTCAAGATAGTCAATAATTTGTCGCTTAAAGTTTTCATTTAAAGTTGTCATTCCTACGACAGTTTTCTCTACCGCCACTTTTAGTCAATTGCGGAACGCGGAAAATACGTTAAGCTCATATATAAAATATAGGATACTATGCATGTTCGCATAACGTAATAGTGAATCGACATAATGTAGAAGAGTGCGCACAGTATGACAAGAGCTTTTCACATCAGTTAATAAAAACTTAGATGTCTTGAAAAGTAAACATAACGAAATGCAAGTTGACGAAATATAATTGTAGTATGTGTAAATGTCATAACGAGTTGACATAATCATAATGTAAAGGAAAGTTAACACGAAGCAATAGTAGTGTGGGTAAATGTCATAAAGAGTTGACATAATGTAAAGGAAAGTTAAAACGATGCAACAGAAGTGTGTTTTAATGTCATAAAAGTAGACATAATGTAAAGGAAAGTTGACACAATGTAATAGTAGTGTGAGTAAATGTCATAAAGAGTTGACATAATGTAATGGCAGGTTTTCACGATGCAATAGTAGTGTGGGTTAATGTCAAAAAGAGTTGACATAATGTAATGGCAGGTTCTCACGATGCAATAGTAGTGTGGGTTAATGTCATAAAGAGTTGACGTAATGTAAAGGAAATTTAACACGAAGCAATAGTAGTGTGGGTAAATGTCATAAAGAGTTGACATAATGTAAAGGAAAGTTAACACGATGCAAAAGTAGTGTGCACGTGGGTAAATGTCATAAAGAGTTGACATAATGTAATGGAAGGAACGACACAATGCAAATGTAGTATGGGTTAATGTTATAAAGAGTTGACATAATGTAATGGAAGGTTGACGCAATGCAGTTGTTGTGTTCTGCTATAAGGCAGTGACGGCGTTCCATACAACTCATTACCGCTACAAACCGAATCGGCCAGCAAAGGCACGGAACATAAGTTATATTTAATTGTAGCGTATGGAACGCCGTCACTGCCTTATAGCAGAACACTACTATAATAATTGCATACATGTCAACCTTCCATTACATTATGTCAACTTTTTATGACATTAACCCACACTACTATTGCATTGTGTCAACCTTCCATTACATTATGTCAACTCTTTATGACATTAACCCACACTACTATTCCATTGTGTCAACCTTCCATTACATTATGTCAACTCTTTATGACATTAACCCACACTACTATTGCATCGTGTTAACTCCTTCAACACATTTACAATACTACAATTATATTTCGTCAACTTGCATTTCGTTATGTTTACTTTTCATGAGATCTTAGTTTTTATTAACTGATGTGAAAAGCTCATGCCATACTGTGCGCACTCTTCTACATTATGTCGATTCACTATTACGTTATGCGAACACGGGTATCCTCGGCCTTTATATGAGCATAACGTATTTTCCGCGTTCCGCAAGCACTAAAAATGGCGGGAGAAAAAAAACTGTCGTAGAAGAGATTCTCAGCGATTTGGGAATGACATCTTTAAATGAAAACTTTAAGCGACAAATGATTGACAAATCTTGAATCAAATATTATGAGTCGTGCAGCAATCATTTTTTTTTCTGTTTATTTTGAATTTTTTTGTAATAAAAGTCTTAAACTTTGAAGGACATTGCATTAGTTTCACAGTAAGCTTAGCTGAATTAAGTTGAAAACTTTTTTTATAAAACTATAAAGCCTGAGAGCTTCTCCGCTTTCCGCTCTTGGTCTCCAACATATACCGTCCCCCTTCCTTGTTCAAGATTCCCATATCTGCCACTGATATGTGCCCATGCATGCTTACTAAGGCATATTCAATTGATTTAGATGAGCGACTGGTAGATTTTTGTAATAGAATTCTGGCCCTGGAATGATTAAAAAAAAATTACTAACTCCAGTGACGTAGCATCTTTTTTTGAAAGAGGAGGTCAGCCAGAAAAAAAAAATCATTTACCCGAAAAAAAATTGACAAGCCAAGAAAAAAAAGTGCAAGCCCGAAATCCTACTTCGGGGAGAGGGGTCCAACTTCGATCAGTCCTATATTTTTCTAGATATCTTACATTCCCCTTAGTGGATTATACTTCAACAACCAGTGGGGGTGGGGGGCTATACAGTTTCAATGAACATTACATTTTCTATAGTCAAGTTACTAGTATGTCTGGAAAAAGAGGGGGTTGATATTATGTGCCTATAATTTGTCCTAATCAATCAGGACCCCCCCCCTTCTTACCAGTCATTAAAAACGGTCGTCAACATTCATTATATACTAGATATACAGCTTTGAGATAATGTAAATGTTTTTTTAACATCAGCTAATGAACTTTGGAATCAACATGATAAAGAGTTAACACAATATAAAGATATTTTTTCAATCACATAAGAAAGAGTTGACATAACGTAATTATATATCCACATCACGGAATGGAGTTTTGACATAATGTAATAAAGTATTGATGTAATATAAAGATATGTTCACATTATGTTATACCCTTTTTACACCACGTAATAAAGCACTGACATAAAGGTACGATGTGTTCACCTCACATCATGATGCCCCTCGCCGTAAAATAAAGATAAATCAATATCACGTAATAATGCTTTGATAAAATAGAAATATACACTTTCAAAATGTAATGGGCTTTTGACTTCATGTAATGGTAAGTTTATTTATAAAACACAATTTACTTGACGTAAAGCAATTTTGACCTCACATATTAAGAAAATGAAATGATGTAAAGAAAAATTCATTTCATGCAATAAAGTTTTAACACAATGTAAACACATTATCACTTCACATAATGATTTTTTTACTTCAAGTTATGAAGTGCTGACATAATGAAAGGATGTATTTACTTCATGTAATGCAGCATTGACATGATGTTAAGATATATTTACATCATCTCATAAAAAATGGACATAACGTAAAGATATGTACACATCACGTAATGATAAATTGACATAATAAATGCATAGTTGTATGCTATAAGGCAGTGGTGGCGTTCCATAGTAGCGGTAATGACTATGTAGCGGTAATGATGCACACCAGTTTTGGCTAGTTATTGTTAACAATTTAAATGCCATATTGAAATAAGAAGGTCCGGTTCTAATTGGTGTGAAGTAATCACTGCTTTGCTTTTATAGTCACAACCAAGGGGGACACGGTCTAAATTGAACCCTTTGATCGAAGTCACGGTCAGACCAAGAGCATAGACACAAAGCCCCATATACACATCCTCTAGGTGGAAGAAGGGAACATGAGGGGAAATCTCAAACAATTTCCTAGCCATGTGAACCGAAGTTACATATCCGGTTCCGGAACAGAAACCCGGATAGATCTTCTGTGGATACATCCGGTACGATGCGTACCATTTAGAACTTCTTTGTCTCAGAGGAGTTGCCCTCGTCCAGCAATATCCTCCAATGGATTCATATAAAAGGTCCTCATACTGATCAAGAGCAATTTTTAGAGAATCCGTGTTTACATACATATCATCGTCTGTCTTCATCATATACTGAGCCTCATTGCAGTACGTGCTGACCCATTTCATAGCCATTACTGCTTTATAGGTGAGGTTAAAATGACTGTCAATAAAATTTTCTTGAACAATATCTTTATGAATTGCACTTTCTTTCTCAAGTTCCAATTGTAAACTGTTGTTTT